>NC_135225.1:14354109-14431609 GCF_052324685.1 Brachyhypopomus gauderio | reverse complement strand
GGACCAATCTCTAACTGGACCTGTAGTTCCATATCCTGCATACAAATGAAGGCATGCATTAATATGTGATCTGGGGGTTCCTGTGTTGAGATCTGGGCCAAAACCCTCTGCATCCTGCAGGATGGCCATGGCAACGGGGCGACAAAGACCCAGCTTCCCCAGCTTGTGCTGTGTTGCCGGGGGACACAGGCCAGCGCGGCGCTACTGATGCGTGGTTAAGGCACTGGCCTCACCCTGCAAATGCTACCGACTACAGACTGTGTTTATAACGGGGAACACACAGGAGAACTGCCACACTGCAAGTGGTCACAGTGAGTCTCTGTCCACAATACAGCGAGTCTCTGTCTACAGTACACAGTGAGTCTCTGTCCACAGTACACAGTGAATCTCTGTCTACAGTACACAGTGAGTCTCTGTCCACAGTACACAGTGAATCTCTGTCCACAGTATACAGTGAGTCTCTGTCCACAGTACCTAGTGAGTCTCTGTCCACAGAACTCAGTGAATCTCTGTCCACAGTATACAGTGAGTCTCTGTCCACAGTACCTAGTGAGTCTCTGTCCACAGTACTAAGTGAGTCTCTGTCCATGGTACACAGTCAGCCGCTGTCCACGATACACAGTGAATCTCTATCCACAGTATACAGTGAATCTCTGTCCATGATACACAGTGAGTCTCTGTCCACGGTACACAGTCAGTTGCTGTCCACGATACACAGTGAGTCTCTATCCACAGTATACAGTGAATCTCTGTCCACGATACACAGTGAGTCTCTATCCAGAGTATACAGTGAATCTCTGTCCACAGTATACAGTGAGTCTCTGTCCACAGTACGCAGTGAGTCTCTGTCCTCAGCACACCCTGAGTCTCTGTTCTCAGCACACTGTGAGTCCACAATGTCCACAATACAAACTAAGTCTCTAACCACTAATTGCACTTCCAAGCTTCTGTCCTGCCACAGCCCGCATAATCCTGTACTGGTAAAAGACAGGCAGTCTCACTTAGATTATGTCATTAAACATTAAACCGCCTGTTACTCTGCAGTCTAGTATAAATAATTTATGTCACACATGGACACATATAAGAGCTGTACAAGATCATGACAATTTAAATTTAGTTTTTATTGTTTTTTTTTTACATTTTAAAGACTACATTTTCTTTATTCAACTGGTCTCTTAAAATAACATCATAAGGAAATCCTCATAGTACATTTTTATCAGAATGTGATGCAAAACACTGTCCCAAGGCTCTAATGCTAAAAAAATAAAAAAGGAGATATAGGCGAGTTCCGCCTTGGCTCCGTCCATTAGAGGCCACCGGGGAGAATTTAGCATACTGAAGAACGCCTGTGGTCACGCGCGCGGGTCGCCGTAATTATGGATGTCGCTCTGCCGACAGGAAAAAAAAATCTCTTCGGTTGAAGCATTTTATCTTAATCACACAACGTCCCCATTTTAATTAATTTGACATTTTTTTTTCCCAGACGGACCACAAAATCTCTATTAGGAAACGTATCCTTGGATGACAAGTCACTCTAAACGCCTTGTCATATGTCGGAATAGAAAAGATAATAGCCGGGGAGGAAGAACGGTAAAAAGGTTAAGACGAAGCTTCCCAGAGCTGTTTGCCAGCTGAGAGGTCTAAGCCTCCCCCCTCCCGAGTCCTCCTCGTGTTTCTATAGTAATTTCCAGCCAATGATCAGTAGGTGTCCACATCCCAGCTTCCTCACCTCAGCACCAATCAGCCACACACAGCGACAGGAGACGCGGACGGAGCGAGCGGCAGCCACTCACACAATACACCCCGGACCAAGAGCAAACACCAAACCTTCCGCTTATTTCCCCCCTCGGCTCCGTGTCGCTCGGACGAACAGTAAAATACGAGGTCGTCACCGAAACAATTTGTCGTGTTTTTTTTCACTTTTCTTTTTGTCAAATTGAAGTGCGTAAAAATGGCCCTATTGTTTTGAGCGCTCCGCCTTTACGCGTGCTCCAGTATCGCGCATTCTCCTCCTCGCGTCGTACTGTAATGTGCTTCGTGCTGGCGGACTGGTAGCGTCTGGATTCTCTTCTCCTCAGGAACCTGGTAGGTGCACTTCCATTTTTTTGCCTAGCGTCAGATATGCATGGTTTCTGACCACCGACTTTTTTTTTTTACTAACGTGAGCTTTGCAGGCGTCTGAGTGATGAGGACACGAGCAGATGAATTTCATCGGTTTGTCCGCGCTGTGCGGTCTCCCGCCACGGAACCGCTGCTCGTGACCTTTGGTCAGAACGTCTCCGACGGGCGAGACGGGCTGTAATTGATGGCACAGCGGTGCGGCAGCGGGGCTGCTCGACTCTCGTACAGTACTTTCACCCTCTGTCTCCCTGAAGTATCGAATATTGCTGTTGCTCTAAACTTTGTTTACAGCTCGAGAATCGATAACTGTGACTTGATTGCTTCTGGCGGCGCATTTTGCTCATGGGGTGAATTGATTAAGTAATAATTACCGAGAGGAAGCCCAATCAAGACGTGGAGGTTTTGGTTATTGGGTGCGTTATATATTTTTTGGTCTGAGCAAATACTTCACTCTGGAATTGTACCAACACAAACTACATCTTGCTTTCTTTTTCATGGACTTGCAATTAGCAAATCTTAGTTGGAAAAACGTCATTCACATGCCCCATAATGTACTTATAAAAAACAACTTAAAACAAACACATTAGATAAAAGCATGCCAGAGTGTTTAATACTAGATAACTACTATATAACAGCCGTTTTAAAGTGTGTGTCGTTTCTGTCCGAACTATTGCTGCATGTGTTTCATTAATCAGTAGGCTGCCATGACCACCCAGTCTGGTCTCACTGCCTCTCCACTGTAGATTTAGGATTCGTTTATCAGCTGTTGCCCTGAGCACAGAAGTGATTCGAAATGCAGCGTTCTCGCAAAGGACAAGCTTTGGTAATTAAAAAGAGAGAGGCCAGAGGAAGGTAACGCAAGAGATATGTGTGTGTGTGTGTGTGTGTGTGTGTGGCGCGTGCATGAGGGGGTGGTGGGGGGGGGGGGGATGTGTCTAATGGGCTTTTATCTGTGGAAACGAAACCCAGACAGCGCGAGAGAGCGTGAAAATGGACACCCCTTCCCCAGCCCAGCCCTCCAGGCAGCTGACACTACAGTTGTCAAGGTCTGAGACTCGGCTGGCGTGAGCCTCGCGTATACCTGTCTTTGTGTCACCGGGTGAATGTAAAACAGCAGACAGTGAAAAACCTGAAGACATATTGAACATATGGGACGTGAGGTGGCATGTCTACAGTGCAGCGGGGTGTGCTCACATCAACACAGCAAACTTATTTGATAAGAACAAATAATACAGGCAATGTTGTGGCCTGGCCTGAAAGGTGTGTGGTTGGGTGATTTTGATCCATACAGCAAGATGGGACTAAGACTGTGATTTGCTTTGCATGTATTTTACTGGCTTTTTGACCATATTGGAAGGACATATTTGTTTAAATCACGCTGATTTGATATTTTGGTTAATATTTATAAAAGTTGAGTTCCATGGCGTATTATTGTTCTCTTCCATTAGGTTTCCCTGAGAATCTTCTCGCATGCAGAGAACTGTGTACTTGCTCAAAGTTTTTTGAAATCTTGTGCGTTCGACATGAACTGGAGGGTGACTGCTGTTCTGAGAACACTGGTTTTGGTTTCCTGTTATGATAGATAAGAGTGTTGGAGCGATCGCATTACTGCCAGGAGATAGCCATCAGCTGGGAGACGGAGATCCATTTCATTAAAGATGCAGTCAGCAGGAAGAAATGAAATGGTGGCTGATCTGGCGTGTAACGCAGGGGCAGGGCGGGGACTGGTTGTCAGCTGCATGTGTAATTGTTGTTTTCTCGTTTTAGTACTGGAGAGACTAAACCAGGATGGTAACTCACGGTCTCTAACCAGCTTGGTGTTGAAGAAGACCAAAGTCAATCTCCACACGTCTTCTGTGACCCCCCCCTCCCCCGAAACCGACCCCCCGCCATGTCGAATATAAACAATGCCCTTTGCATCGAGAGTGGACAGAACGCGGATGTGTCTCTCTTGCAGAAGGACAGTCTGCAGGATAGTGGATTAAATCAACTGTTGGATTACAATGCAGAAATAGAAAGGTACAGGTCTTTCGCAAACTTTTACAAAACTAACGGGGCATTTCCACAGACTGCCAAGATTGCCCGCATCACCACGCCGATCTTCCCGAGTGCAAGGATCGGCGTGTCCCCATGGAACTGTGATAACGCCATGCTCTGGGGGAGGAAATCGGCGGCAATAAACCCTAACAGGACCGGCGTGCACAGGAACGAGTCCCAGAGGCCGGGGAAGCCTGGCATAGCGCCAGAGACGCTGCAAATGGCAAATAATAATTTCCTCTCTACCTTATCCCCGGAACACTGCAGACCTTTAGCAGGAGAATGCATGAACAAGCTGAAATGCGCCGGCGCTGAAGCAGAGATAATGAATCTCCCCGAACGCGTCGGAACTTTTTCCGCTATTCCGGCTTTAGGGGGCATCTCATTACCTCCCGGGGTCATCGTCATGACAGCCCTTCACTCCCCTGCTGCCTCCGCTGCCGTTACAGACAGTGCGTTTCAAATTGCCAATCTGGCAGAGTGCCCACAGAATAATTCCGCGGCGTCCGGCGGGAACCCGGCGAAGAAGAAGAGGAAAAGGTGTGGCGTCTGCGCACCCTGCAGGAGACTCATCAACTGTGGCGTCTGCAGCAGCTGTCGGAACCGCAAGACGGGACACCAGATCTGCAAGTTCCGTAAATGTGAGGAGCTGAAGAAGAAACCCGGATCGTCACTGGAGGTGAGCTTCACGCCAACAACCCCCAACCCTCCCCTCCCCCCCTCCCCCACGCCTGCTTAGACCCCCCCCCCCCCCCCCTCCCCCTAGCACTCCAGAGCATTAACCTTTCCTTCCAGTCACGTTTCTAAGCCCTTGAAAATTGTTTCCATGCCCACCCAAGCCTGAACATCCCCCCGGCTTCTCAAATCTGCCTACCCGCCTAGCCTAATTGGCAGTAATTAGGGGTGTTTGTGTGGAGCACAAGCTGTGCTTGGCTCAGACACCCCTAATTGCTGCCAGTCAGGATGGGCCTGGAACGCATCCGAGCAACCCCAGGCTTGGCGCGGCTCCAAGCTGAGCTGGGAAATGGTTTTCAGCAGAGAGCCGTCCCTCTCTGCACATGGTCATTTTAACCAATTATGGAAACCGTCTCTGGACGGGGCTAATCGATATCCCATGAGCCCCCACTGCAGCAAGACGATGAGAGAGATGGCAAGATCTGTGGTGCCACTCTCCAACCCAAAGGCACACACACACACACAACACACACACACACACACACACACACACACACACACACACACACACACACACACACGCACGCACACACTCACACACACAGATTCACACAGAAGGTTTCATTCTAGAGTTTATGGTACAAAACAAGAGTTAATGAATAAACATTCATTCATTACAAGTATGAATGAATGTAACTCATTCAGGGAATGACGTTATACTCAAAATATTTTACAGATATTCAATGTCTTAAAGAAACTGAATATCAATGTTTACCATCTTGATATATATACAATACCTCCAAACTAAGGAAGGGTTGGGTATCATTAGGGCATAATTAATGCATGTTTTGGAAAAACTTGAATCATACAGACGAAAAATGATAGCCAGGAAACGGTAGGAAACACAAAACAGTCATATCACCTTCTGTAAAATTAATATTTCCTTAACAACTAATCATTCACAGTTTTCTAATTTTCTACAAAAAATTTAATGTATATGTAAAATTCATGTAAATGAACACAGTGGCTGTTTTCCAGACACGAGTACAGATTAAGACCAACACACCCACTAAGAGTGCAGGTTAGTCCAGATTAGGGTTAATCTGTGCAGCAGACAGGCCAACAGCGTATTCTATGTGGGGCAATAAGAAAGTTGAAATTCTGATTGTTGATTTGCTCATCTTTGGTGAATATGGGTAACATGTATAATGTGCTTATGTAATCAGAGGTGAATGTCAAGCTCATACCAGGTGTCTGTAAAAGTGCAGTGATGTGGTGGCAAATATTCTTCACGTGGGACGCCTCACGTGGGACGCCTCACGTGGGACGCCTCACGTGGCCCAGCTGAATGAGGCTTCAGCCTAGCTGCGGTTTTATTAGCTGGGTTCTCTCAGGTACAGGGTGATGTAGCTACACTTTTGTTCTTGGGTGGCTTTTTAAGGTTTGTTTTAATTAACCTGTCTTCTATCCTGTATAAACCTACTGCATAAAATCACTTAACGCACGTCAGAGAACTGTTAGTAATTACCAGTGCTGAATGCCCTGCTATTCACTTTGGCTTTTACACTTATAGTGGACTGAACACGGCTTCTCCACCTACAGTAACACCACAGTTGACATCCTAATGGATGGTTGACATCTGAAGGTTGACGTAATGGAATGTACGTAGGAAGCTCTGGCCTGTGTTTAGCTTTAGACTTTAAAGACACAAGCTGGATTCGCTGAACTTATTTGCTGAGTGGCGCATGCATTTGGAAAAATATCTGAGCTTTTATATATGTGTGAAATTCTTGCCATGCCAGTGAATGTTTGCTGCATTTATCATGTCCTAACAGGTGTTTGAAACAGGTGTCCAGGAAGACAGTGTTGCATGGCTAAGATGTGGTTGGACTTTGTCATGGGAAGCCTCCGTTGTGTAAAGGAACAGTGGTGGAGAGGGACGGGTGTGGTGTACGGGAGTGAACGCCCCTCCACAAGTTCAGACATGCTTGTGAAGTTGATCCTGTACTTATTCCTGTAATTCATTCACTAGGTTCCTATAGTAATGATTATTTTGGCCTGAGCTCTGTAATTACGATGAAGAGAATATGACACTGGACATTTCTGAGAAACAGAAGGTGGATGCATGCAAGCTGCAAAAGGTCTGATGTGCTTCCACGTTGTCATACAGCTGTGTGTGTGTGTGTGTGTGTGTGTGTGTGTGTGTGTGTGATCAGGATAATCAGTACAGTTTGCCAAGGGCCTGATTTGCATCTATTTCTCAGCTATGGCTCTTTACAGTTCCATGAAGAAGTAAAAATAATTTAGAAAAGGCCCAAACACCTAGATGGGTGGCTACCACACACACACACACACAAACACACACTATGACATACACACATCACATGCTACTACGTGTATGGGGGCAGTGTTGGTGAACCTACACAGACTCACGGATGCAAACAAACATGTAAAGTGAGCAGACTGTACGTTCCCCTGCTGGGACAGTGGGAGACGGTAGGCACTCTGCTCCATGTGGCTGTCAGAGTTTTCCACATGGGAATCACCCTGAACTAATTATATCTTAAGCAGCAGTGGAAAATGCAAATCAGAATTTTACTCACACCCCTGAAATCGGAGAGCCAATTTAATCTAATACCCCCTTTAATTTAGCGCACTAATGCAGGACCCTGGAGGATTAGCCAGTGTCACTGCTCCTCCACTCACTCACCAACTCTGCCCCCTCTCCTTCTCTCTCTCCCTCTCTCTGTATTTAGATATATGTATGTGTTTGTGTGGTGTGTGTGTGTGTGTGTTTGTGTGTGTGTGTGTGTGTGTGCTAACACAGTATCTCTTTCCCTCTGAGCCTCTAGAATGGATTAGTCTAGTCTGAGGCATCTCATCTAAGCTAACATTTCCAGAGTTCTTACCTTTGTCTGCTCTGGGTGTAGCGGAGCCTGAGGTTAGTCTCTGTGAGGCTGTGTTGGGGTGTGTGCATGTGTGTGTGTGTGTGTGTGTGTGTGTTTGTGTTTGTGTGTGTGTAGGCATGATGTACACACAGCTGCTTTGAGAATACTTGTACACAGGTGTGTGTATCTGATCTCCACAGACCATAGCTACCTATGGAGACACAGAGGTCTGGAGAACGTCAGTCATTTCTGAAGTTTTTATTTTTCCTCATATCTGTAATAATGAAACTGAATGTGGAAACAGTGACTTTCTGATGTTATGGAGACATGTAGCTTATACTGCACAAAACTTTGTGTCACAACAGTATACAGTCAGTAACAGCATGTTTGCTTCTGAACTGACCTCCGCTTCCAGAGGTCATGAATTTGCCTGTTACACCTAACCACTAAACTAGAACCAGCCTAATGGTAAATGGCAAAATAATTTGTCCATTGTGTCTTTAACATGGGTCTTTGTGGCAGTGACAACACTTTAAATGTATACAGTGTCCAAAGAAGAACTATTGTTCATTTAAATGTGTGTTAGGGCATTTGACTCAACAAATCATTAGACAAGCATCTCTGCTTTACTGAGTATTTGGGGTATTTTATAGGTACTTATATCAGTGCTAGCCAAGGAATTGCCTGAACAAGTGAATCCTAAGAACAGGAAGTTGAATATCTGAGGTGATGCTCTGGGATGTAGATGTCATGACCCCTGGGAACTATGGGACTGAGATCTTCAGGGTTTGGACAGCGGGGATTGTTGTGTCTGATCCGTGCTGCTTCTGAAAGAGTTTTAATGGCTTCCTATGAGAGAACATTTGGAGGTTACAGTCCAGGTGAAGAGCAGGTGCTTTGTAGAGGAGCAGAATCGAATGAAGGTGGACCAGCCAGGAGGGAGCTGAGACCTGGACAACCTTTGTCATCCACCAAGGCTTGGCTCCTGTGAAGCAGCAGTCTGCAGGATGAGGTAGTTGGTGCAGTGGTGCAGTGGTGCAGTGTTCTCCGAGAAGGTCAGTTTCTCTTCCAGACCTGCCCCAGAGTTCTTGGCAGTGTGAACAACGAGGGTGAGGACGTAGATGGTAAGAGGAAGGTGAAGCATTGGGGAACAGTTCAGATCTGTTACCCATCATTAACATCTGAGCTCCAGCCGATTGCTCTCCATCAGAGAAAAGATGTCTGTTGCTTATCATCTGCCCAAGAAACATGGAGGATGGAGAGAGAGAGAGAGAGAGAGAGAGAGAGAGCAAAGTAAGACAGTTAAGCGTCATAGTTGCAGATGTGCAAACTTATCTCAGCCCAGTGATTTAGTATACACAGAGGACCATAGTTGGCCAACGACTGACACAACCTTGGGGTACATCCATTGCAAGATTACGAGGTGGTGCAAGTCCTTCACATTCATTTCCACTATGAATGACCGCCTTTCCTTTCAGCTGAAGCCACAAGTCTTGGGATCCTCAGAGATCCTAACGCACTGGTACATTACTAACGTGCACTATAAGAGAACCTTTCTGACCCTTTCTGAAATATTTAAATTACATATGTAGGTCCAAAGATATTGTGCACTTAGAGACATTTCAATTTGTGAATGTACCCGATTGACGTGACACTGGCATATTTGATTGAAGATGCGCCATTTTGAAAAGTGAATCAAAACGGGTGTAAGAGCTCCAGTGTGGAGGACCATTTGAGTGTTTGGGACACCACTAATGGTGCCATACAACACTGACACCTTAGGAATTATGAAGTTAATAAAAATGATCTATAGATCGTCTGAAATGATTCTCTACAATCAACTGGTCACAAACCGGCTGTATCCTCAATATATACATGTTCATGAATTCATACATGGAATTCATGGAATATATCTGGTAAAAAAAAAAACAACCCTGTAATGGACATGCATTCATGTGTGGGTGTCAGAAACGGAGCATTTACCTGACCTAAATGAGCAGGTTTCATACAGGGGAGCAGGATATTTACAGGACGCATTTGACTGTATGTGTCGAGAACGATCTTAAGGTTAAGGTACACTGCCGCGTAGCGAATCACCACTGAAGATTACAAATGCATGCAGGTTCATTTATCCTCTTTAGATTTGGTTTTGATGACCTTTGCTATAAATTAAACCCCTTTCCTCTGCTCTTTGGGGCCTGTATATCTGTATCTGTATCGTTGTATCAGTACAGGATTTCCAAGCACCCTTCCAGACATGGTTTCACAGATAGCATATGTTTAGCTATAAAATTTCTATCTGTAGCTCGCCCCCCTAATTCCATGCGAGCCACCGGCAGTCTCAGTTAGCTCTATACCGCCTATAGGACTGGCGGTAAGACAGCAGTGCCACGCGCTGCTTTCCGGCTGTCAGATGTTGACAGAGGGGATATCTGCACGAGCTTCCCCTGTCACTCGTCTCAGAGACAATAAGACACGTATTTGAGATGCCTGCTCAGGTGCACGGGGAGGTGGAGCGGGGGAGGGGGCGATGGCAGGGTAAAACACTATCGCCTTTAACAGGAGCACAATTGCCCCGCAGGACACAACAGCACGGCCTTGGACAGGACACACGCGTGTGCGTGCGGGGGTGGGGGAGGCGTGGGTCCGTGATATGATTGACAAAAACAGGAAGAGAAAGCATCCCGGGTAATTGAATAGAAGACCCTGAAAAACACCTTACAATTAGTCGACTCTGCAGGCTGATGTCACCCAGAAGAAAGGCAGCGTGCACAGGGAGACATGGGAGATGCTCTCTGCTTTGTCCCCGTGCTGCGACCACGGTAAGGAGCGGTGTGTAATGAAAAGGTCGCACAGCTATTGTACAGCCCTCTCTCAGCGATGAGCTTTAAAGACCTCCCCCCCCCCCCCCCCCTCCCCCAAATCCCCTCCTCCCTCCCAAATAGTCGGTGGCAGGACCTTGAAGAGCAGGCAGGAGCGCTGGCTTAATGAGAGCGAGGGGGCCCAATAAGCAGTGGCGGGCAGCTCTAATTTGTTTTAGGTGTGCTCAGAATAGATAAGGACGAATGTGGGCCTCCTAGCCGCCCCCTCCCCCTCTCCAACCTTTGCTTCCCTGGAGATAACGGCGTGTGCTCACAGCCAATCTCAGTGGGGGGAGGGTGAGGTGGGGGGAGGGGGGGGGGACGTTAGGTGGAGGGGGAAAAAAAAGAAAGGCCTGAGGGACAGGCATCCTTTAGATGTGCCGATCTCCACCGTACTGGATTTATTCAAGCTCTAAACTGCAGGTTAATCTGACGGAGGTCTGGGGAGCGGGAAGGAGGGAGGGAGAAAGCGAGGGAGAGAGAGTGAGGGAGAGAGAGAGAGAGAAAAGCAAATACCCTAGCTCTGCACTGAGTCTTGAGCCTAAAGGCCAACCTTAAGCTCCTGTCAAGACAATGTGATTTCGCCAGTGGAGCCACAAAGCAGATCGCTTAATTATACCGCCACTCAGCACGCCACTCACAGACGCCACCGCATCCTTCGCTTTTTTTTTTTAATACGTCAATGCTTAACGTGCTGTGGATTTTCAATCAGCTTCTGCAACACCCCCCCCCCCCCCTTCTCCCACACACACACCAGCTCCCCCCCCACCCCCACCCCACAGCTCCCTGTACTCCCTGGTTGCCATGAGGTGCAGAGGTGCTGTTAAAGAATTTATCGGCTTTTGCTGCTGCTGCCAATTAAGGCCAGAGTGTAATTGGAGGCGGCTGCCCTGTGCTCTTACAGGCGCTGCCTGTCGTCTCCTCCGCCCCGCTCTGATTTAACATCTCCGGCAGAGTCGTGTAAGCCGGTCGCCGGACGCACGGCGGGCCGGGGGGGAGGGGCACTAGCGGGGGGGCGTGATGCGGAGGACGGCGTGAAAGTGCAGGTGGAGGGAACGCTAATGTGTGGCGCTTTAAAATTTAAACAGATGACTGTAAATAATTGATGGCGGCTCTGGCTGAGAAGTTAAAAGGTATCTCGTCATTACAGGGGACCTGTTAAAAAAAAAAAAAAAAAGGACCCTGTACTCAGAAACAGCAGTCACAGAACAGACATTAAAACATCACCGTCACTCACTGAATGTAATACCGCAATTTTACTAAATTAAATATGAGACCACGACGGCTGATGTAACGTTGCTGAGGAAGATATTGGTATTTTTTCCTGGTTTGTGTTCAAGTCTCTGGTGAGACAACGGTGTGAGAAACAGACTGTTAGGTCCGCCTAACCTGCACAGCTCTGAATCTAGATCGTCTCTGCAAAGCAGCCTCACATTGTTAAATGGTTTTGATGGTTCAGATGTGTTCACATATCAATCTGAAATTCTCTTCAGTGGGAGATTTTGTGACCTCTTAGCCAGAATGAGAGATAGATTTTTTTTGCTGTATGAGAAATGTAATCACAAGGCATTGTAATGTAGACTGCACTGCATTTAATCAGGTGAAAAATCCCTAAAGGTGCTGAGATGTCCCACAGTGGTCATGAAAACTGCCGCAGAACATAAAAACTGCAGTTTGGAAACAGTTTGGAATTAAAGGTGTTCAGACCAGCTTGTGGATTTGAATATGAGACTGTTATTCATCCAAGCAGCCGGGAAAGGCTGAAAATAAAGCACAAAATAGCACTGTGACACTGAAGCTGAGTTCTCTGTTGGGAGTCTGGTGACCCCTGGTACACAGTGAGGACGAGGAGCTTGGGCAGGCTGGCCTTCTCTAGTAGTGTCCGCACCGCCGTGTACTCGATCCTGCTGGGACCGGAGAAGGCCACACTCTGTTAACGTTTGGGGCACGTGAGCAGGCTGTGGGGTGTCTTGCTGGAAGGTGCAGTCACTACCCTCTAGTCAGTCTGTTTGAAGCCTGACCCAGACTGTTCTCTGGTTCATCCCGTGGAGGCCGTGGGAGGTGCATGTACAACCTGGGTGAGCTGTGACAGCCAAATATATTCATACCTCTGAGTCAACTGAGATAAACAAACAAACAGATGTGGGGTTTTGTTGTTTATCTTACAGTTTAGAGTTTAAAATGCAAACAAGGTTAGAGTTTCTGTGTAGGAAACGAACCCAGGACTGTGCAGAGACGGTCAGTAAAACACTGCGGTGAGGGGGGAGAGGGCATGGTCAGTGTTGAGCACATCTGCAGTATTAGAGCAGAGGGTTGTAGGCACATCTCCCTGCCTCTCTGAATACATTCTCTTGGGTGCCAGTAATTATGTATGGGTTCCTTTTTACTTTCTTCTGTATATAAAAATGGTAAGCCTATTTTTTCACTTTGCTGTCTAATGTTGTAAATGAAAACACTGAAAGGGTTATGACTCACTTGCACACACTGGTAGGGCACCAACACATTAGACCAACTGTGCAGCGTGCTGATAATGACGAGTGGAGCTCGTCAGTTGAATGTAGTGTTCAGCTTCTCTAATTAACATCATTAAAGTTATTAGCATGGAGGGAAGACTGGACACTGCTGCTACTTCCCACACACCCGAGTACCAGTCTTTAATGCTCACACCTGCCTGAGTACCAGTCTCTAATCCTCACACCTGCCTGAGTACCAGTCTCTACTATTCACACCTGCCTGAGAATCAGTCTCTAATACTCACACCTACCTGAGTACCAGTCTCTAATACTCACACCTGCCTTAGTACCAGTCTAATACTCACACCTGCCTCAGTACCAGTCTGATAATACTCACACCAGTCTCTAATACACCAGTACCAGTAATACACCAATACCAGTCTCTAATACTCACACCTGCCTGAGTACCAGTCTCTAATACTCAAACCTGCATGAGTACCAGTCTTTTATACACACACCAGTCTGAGTAACAGTCTCTAATACTCAAACCTGCATGAGTGCCACTCTCTAATACTCACAGCTGTCTGAGTATCAGTCTCTACTATTCACACCTGCCTCAGAACCAGTCTCTATACTCACACCTGCCTGAGTACCAGTATCTAATACTCACACACACTATCTAATAGTATCTAATACTCACACTTGTACCTGTCTCTAAAACTCAGATGAGTCAGTATTAAAATTTAGAAGAATGTAGTCAAACAGCCATAGATATAGGTTTAAATATACATTATCAGTATATTATACTGTCATTATATTATACATTATCATTGTATTACTATTAATTATTCTTAACATTATTAAATGTTTTCTGGTTTACTTTTTGCAGCAGTTTGACAGTACATAAAATGATTTTATAAGTTAACAGTGTTATCTAAATTAACCACAGTAGTAACTGCACCATTCTGTTCTTGGGAGATGTTTGATACTGTGTAGCTGACTAGAGATGTCACAAGAACCGTGCTTTGGTGCTAAATCCATGTTCTTGTTTCCTGTGGTACCGAAGGAACACAACTGACAGACCACACGAGGGCAGCATAATAAGCCTACATGCTAATAAGCCAAGAACACTAAAACAACAACACAAACATCAACACAAATGCCAACAACACCAACATAAACATGAGGAATGGTGTCTGCAAAGACATGAAAACCAACAGGTCAACTGTGACTAGTTGAAAAAAAAATGGCAAAAGTTTTGTATGGAAATTTTGCTTTTGAGTCTGACGACCATGGTCAAATAATGGATAGCACAAAGCTATTATGCAAATGGTGTTTGAAAACATTTGTCACTAAAGGAGGAAACACCACAAACCTAGCTATGCACCTCAAAGACGGACATCCAGAGCTGTATAAAGAGTTTTGACAAAATGTTCGTACCCTGAAATGTTAGCATTATGGTTTGTGAACTGTGACAGCTGCATCTCTTATGATACTCGGTATGCAACCAGTTATCTTGCTTAGGCTACCACTGCAGTAGTTTAAAACCAGTAAATTGAGTTTACTCTACATCCCTGCTCATAATTAATAGGCTATTAGCGGAATGTGTACAGCAACTCTGTGGTTTTCTTTGAGCTATTTTGTGAATTTTTGTGTCCATAAAATAATTTCTACTTTGTAGAAACTGTTAAAATTATTGGCTGAAAACCACACTGAACTGAAAACCAAAATCTCACTGTTTTTGCTGGAAAGACTTTTTAATAAAAGTGTTTATGTTTATTCATTTCATTGGTTTATTGTTGTAGTATCGAAATTGGTATTGAGAATCGTAGAATTTAAGTGGATATTGGTACCGACTAAAATATTTCTGGTATCGTGACATCCCTACCTCTGACCCAGGGCTTCTAGAACATAATCACTACTTAAATTGGAGTTGTAATACTGGTCAGAAAAATCATAGCGCGCGTACACACACACACAAAACATTTTTTGTAGTTATTCAATATTATTATCAATATTACAAAATTTTAAATGCAAATTACATTGACCTAGTATTAGAATGTAGAAAAAACTGTTGCTTAGTATTAGCAACAAAATTATTATATACTGTCATGTCTGTACTACTGTACTGTCTTGCAAAATGTTGCCAATGGAACAACATTAATGCAGAGAGTGGAAAACAAACACAAGAAGTAAACAACCAAGATGTAAACAAATAAGACATAAACAAACAAAAGTGTGGACTCATTTCTGAGTATAAGTAAGATGAGTTAATATTTTTTACACATTAATAAACACAGAAAAAGGACAACTGTAATAAATGATTCATGGACATTGGTAAATCCCCAAAACCAGCTGATAAACATTTGAGTTTTTTATAAATGTTTATTAATGTTCATTAGTATTTAGTATAAAAAGTTTAGTATAGTAGTATAAAACTTTATGTTTATAAACACTTACTGAGCAGTTCTAAGTGTTTTATGAACCTTTGTCTCCCAGTTCCTTATGGGGAGGTTGGAGTCATATCCATTTATTTTGGATTGTTGAATTCTTTTATCACAAGATGCATGATTTTATTGTTTTATTTCAGTTGCTTTTCATGTTCATAATATCAGGCTTGTCTTCTCAGGACCTAACTCAGGACAGTATGACTGTAGTGTGTGTAACAGTATGACTAGTGTGTGTAACAGTATGACTGTGGTGTGTGTAACAGTATGACTGTAGTGTGTGTAACAGTATGACTTTGGTGTGTGTAACAGTATGACTTTGGTGTGTGTAACAGTATGACTGTGGTGTGTGTAACAAAATGACTAGTGTGTGTAACAGTATGACTGTAGTGTGTGTAACAGTATGACTTTGGTGTGTGTAACAGTATGACTTTGGTGTGTGTAACAGTATGACTGTGGTGTGTGTAACAGTAAGACTGTGGTGTGTGTAACAGTAAGACTGTGGTGTGTGTAACAATATGACAGTGGTGTGTGACCATCTCCTTCTGATGTAATCTGTCCTTCAGAATGATGATTGATTTTCCAGTTGAGAACAAGTTAACCTTCGACTACTCCTACGTACTTCCCCTACGTACCCCCATTCAGGAGCAACAAACCTGAGAAATGCCCCCGTTCCCTGTGTGACTAGGACTGTGAACTTGTGGTGTACCTGTACAGTGTGATATTACCTTCAAACGCTGGCACTAATGTTACGTTTTGTTAGTTGATGAGTATAGAGCGAAACCACAGTCAACGACTGAGCCAATTTTACACAGCAACGATGTGATATGACCTAGATTTCACCACTTTTCCCCCAACAAAGTGCCGGAGCTGGTGCTGGTGCTGGTTCCTGCGAACTAGCTAGATCTTGCCATGATTCAGGACAGAACTTTAGCAAGACCTGTTCCTTGCAGGTGCATTTGCACTGGTACTCAAACGAGAGAGCTCCAAATCAAATGTGTAGCGCAGAGGCCATTTCTAACCACAGTCCTGCGCGCTGGCGTATCCACTGCAGTGGCCTGAACAGACCAGATGACCAGAGGTTCCACACCTGTGTTTTCAGAGTTTGGATTTTCATTTTTCATTTATATTTATATCTCATTTATATTTATTCAACCAATAATTAAGAATTTTTATGACTTGTGAATTTTATTTTCTGTTCTGACATTTTATTATTTGCTTTATATTGTCTTTTATTATAATCTTATTTTCTATTATTATAAATTATTTTTATTTCTACTGTACTTCCCTCTCTAAAAGCTTCAAAAGATAAAGCCACAGCTTTTCCCAGTAGGAATCATTCAAAAATCTCCAAACACAAGAGCTCTCCATCTCCACAGGACAAATTAGCAGTTCAGTCTCTGGGAGCCCCTACAAGAGGCAGATTTGCCAGGTAGGACTTGTTCAAGAACACAGTATTGTAACTAGGTGTAACGTGGTGAATGCTGGCACAGAGATGTGAGCCCACCCAAATGGGCTGGCACACACACGCACACACACACACACACCAACAAACAGTCAGGAAGGTGCTAAGCACGCTGTGATGTATCACGATCCTCTCACCACCAGCCCAACACAGCCTTGGCATGCTCTCGGTGGGGATGTGTTCATGTATGAATATTTCATCATCACCATCTGATCTTGCTCCGGTGTCTGGAGGGAGGAGTCTTGGGGTGAGTAACCCCACCAGAGAGGCAGGGAGTCATGCCAGCCGTTACAGCACCCACCCGGAGAAACTACAGCTCCTGGGGTACTGGGCCCAGCAGGGTGGACCGGGGCTGGGAGGGGCATAGCGGCTTTTGTCACATCAGAGCAGCAGGGTGCTGGGAAGAGACCTGAGCAGGCGGTGCTGTCTGGCCACTTTGGTTTTCTTGCGTTTGTGGTACTTTGTGTTCTTTGATTTGGGAAGAGAGGCACTGTTCATGGAGCTGGCCAACGATCAGCAAAAATTAGGATCTCGCTGCCCCACTACTGTTGAGTGATTTGGAAAACGTTCCTGTCCACACTGCTACCAGGAGTATCGATGAAAACGTTCCTGTCCACACTGCTATCACGTGTATCAATGAAAAGCACAGATGACAGAAAAGTTTATTTGGCCAAAAGATTTGCCAAAGATCATTTGAGGTTCAAATATTACTTTCATGTACATTAAAATCTCCAAGCAGACACCACATAAAACAGCCTGTCTGTGCGCACACGGGCCAGTAAGATCACATATGTTTAGTTGGTCTGAAAAAACACAATGTGTGGTTCCACACAGTCGAATCAGGAATTAGACGGAAGGGAAGTGCAGTGAGGCTGCTCTGTAGGTTATTACCCTAAAATATCAGCGTTCCTAATTCAGGCCCCTGAGATGCTGCCAGCTCCCACACATATGCTGGAGAATCTGTCGAGAGGAGGGAGGCGGCATCGCTCCTGCTTTGCATTTTGATTTAACATTTCAGAGAAGCAGCAATCTGCTCTCCGCGCTTGCTCGGTGCGCTCGGCTGCACGCCCACGGCCCGCCCGTCCGCCCGCCGCCGTCGCCCGCCGGCCCGCCACGCCTCAAAGCCCTGCACGCTGGCGCGCGAAGTGAGGCTTTCCGCCCGCCGTCCCCAGAGGAGAAGAGGAGAGCGCCTCACACTCCGTCTGCTGTTCTCTCTCTCTCTCTGTCTATCACTGTCTTTCTCCCTCTAGCATTCTCTCTCTCTCTCCCACTCTTTCTCTGCCTCCCTCTCTCATTCTCTCTCTCTCTCCTATTTTCCCTTTCTCCTCCTGTGCAGTGATTTTATTTCTGCTCCAGCGTGTTGGTAGGGGCAGGATGTGTGTTGGAACAGAAGGGTCTTCCGCAGCTTTGGGTTGTGGACTCCAGGGCGGTTTTTTGGGTGCGAACAGCACCATGGGTTATTTTTTGGTATGGAGTGCAGGGCGGTTTGGTTTAAGCAGCAGTGAGGTTTGACATTGAGGCTTGGTTTCTGGTAAAGGTTATTTTTGGTATGAAGCAGAAGACATGTTTTGGTTTTGGTTGTAAGGAGAAGCATGTTGCTGGTGACTAGAGAAGACATAACAATTTCAATACAATATAGGACAAATTAAAACATTAAAGGTATCGTTTGTTTCTTCTATGGGTCTCTCCTTTGCCATCTTTAGACCACCATCAGATATTACAGAAGATGTTTTGTCAGAGTAGGTGGACGGAGAACCTACCTGAGCTGGAATGGTCACTTATGATTTATAGTGGATGCAGGTTTTGAGGATTTTTTTATCACATGCATATTGAAAAATCGAATTAAATCTTGACCTCAAATTTGAATCAATCCTGAAAATGTGTGTGTTGTTTCCACCTGTAGTGATGACAGAAGTGTGCTTTTGGGTTGAGAACCAAAGACAGCCGGGTAGTTGCAGCTGTGGTTTTGGTGGATGGAGGTGTGGTTTTAGTGAATGGAGGTGTGGTTTTGGTGGATGGAGGTGTGGTATTGGTGGATGGAGGTGTGGTTTTAGTGAATGGAGGTGTGGTTTTGGTGGATGGAGGTGTGGTTTTAGTGAATGGAGGTGTGGTTTTAGTGAATGGAGGTGTGGTTTTAGTGAATGGAGGTGTGGTTTTGGTGGATGGAGGTGTGGTTTTAGTGAATGGAGGTGTGGTTTTGGTGGATGGAGGTGTGGTTTTAGTGAATGGAGATGTGGTTTTAGTGAATGGAGGTGTGGTTTTGGTGGATGGAAGTGTGGTTTTAGTGAATGGAGGTGTGGTTTTGGTGGATGGAGGTGTGGTATTAGTGAATAGAGGTGTGGTTTTGGTGAATGGAGGTGTGGTATTAGTGAATAGAGGTGTGGTTTTGGTGGATGGAGGTGTGGTTTTGGCTAGGCTGCTCTTTAATTAGAGGTTATGGAGATGGAGTATGTTGTCGTTATAGGCAGCATCACTGGTGTTACCCAGTGTAAAGTGAGCTTGACAAGGTTGACAAGGGAAGCAACAGCTCTGCAGCACACACCTGCGTGTGCTTTTAACCCTCACATCTTTAGAATTAGGGCTGGTACTCTCTAAACATTCCTGAGTTTGTCTTAGACTGCGGGCCCACTATGGCGAGCGGCCGGTCTGAAAGGACAGGAAGGTGACGACATGTCCTGCTTCCACTAGAATCCCACTGCTGCGACGTACCTGACCTCTAAAGGGGGGTGGGGGAAGTCGTGCGAGCCGGGGCTGTGTTTCAGCACGGAGTCACTGTCAGCTTCCACACTCGTCTTTGCTGGAGGATTACGACAAGCAGAACCCTCTTACACCAACTCGGGAAAGGTTCAGGTTTTCTACATTATCATTGACCAATGACTTGACAACCGGATCTTATTCTTTCCTTGAGGGAGGCCTGGAGATATCAGGTCTGATGTCTGATTTGTTGCAAACTGTGATCAAAAGTTTGCAACTTCAAATGTATCAATAGTAAACCAGTAAGGAATGGCAATGATATTGGAATTTTTGCATCACTTTTTCTGTTTTTTTTTCATGGCTTCATGTTTTTTTCTAGAATCATAATATATTTGTTTAGGGTGATGTAAGACAAGGTGTTGAAACAGGAGCCCTCAGTGTTGCCGTTGGTGAGAGGCTACACTGTCAGGTTCCCGGAGAAGCACTGTGGAAACCCATGAGAAATAGATGCTGAAAGTACATATCCCCATTTGCATATGGAGGCCTGTGAGGGACACTAAGCGCGCTGCCCCTCGTGGCTCTGTGCCATATGGTGGGGTGCATCTCTCCTGTGCTTCTTTGGCAACTTTCTCACAGAAGGTCAAATATCAAGTCAGAGGATAACGCTGCTATTGCAACTATGCTAATTGCCCACACACATGCGCATGCACACACACACACACACACACACACACACACACACACACACACACACACACACACCCTTCTGTGTGTGTGAGAGAGAGAGTGTATTCAGAAACAAGCTAAATGTTTGGTTGTGTGTCTGTGTTACTTGCTGAGGTATGGGTAGGTATGGCTACGGCAGTGTGTATGTGAAACCTATAGGGAGGCCCGTGTGGTTTTTTCATTTTCTCTGTTACCGTCATTCAAGACATGGGGATCATTTTTTGGATGTTCTGTACTTTTTGGAGAGCTGAATCACTTTTTACTACCTGAGTATGTAATCTCTCTCTTTCTTTCTCTTTCTCTCTCTCTCTCCATCTCCCTCCCTCCCTCCCTCCCCTTCTGATGACCCCCTTTTTCCTGCACCCTATTTCTCTCTAATATACCATCAAACCGACACATTTGCAAAGTCAGCAAAAAAATATATATTTTCACCCCACCTCCCCACCCCCACCACCCTGGTTGTTCGTCCCAGACGGTTGGTTCGGTCTGCTGCATAGCAGCACCTGGCAGAGCTGTGATGTGGAGGGGATGAGCGGAAGCTGGTGGCTCCAGCGTAGAGAGGCGGGTGGACTTGTGGCCCGTAACGGTTTGTAATTAACCACTTACCTGCATCAGGTGTGTTAGGGCAGGGTGGTGCCGAGCCGTGTGGGTGGGGGTCGTCCCCGTGCTTCTGCTTGTCTGGTGTCACAGTGGGGCTCCTGTGCAGAGGACCCCATGGCTAATACGACTGTAGCGCCACCGTTTGAGAGCTAGACCTCTTCAGATGAGGGCAGCAGGTACTCAGTCATCAGGGAGATGGTGTCCAACTCCACCTTCAGCACGCAGTACTCCATCGTCACCTTCAGCATCATTAAGGTCGCATATGAGCACCTGACCTTCACTCTGTCCTGGGCCAGCAGTTCATCTCCCTGACCCGAGTGTTGTACAGACAGGCTTTAATGTGTTACATAAAACAGAAGCTCATACACACACTCACAATTTATGGTCACATAAATTACATCAATTATGTCTCATCAAGACACTAAACGTTTAATTGCTAATATTTAAATATTTCGACCATATTGGAGCAGGCCTGGCTACTGGCCACACGATGCCTATGTGGTGGTATATACTGTATGATGGTCTAAACAACATTTTTCTGTAACACTACAAGGTTAAAATACCCCCTCACCAGCATTTATGTGTTCGAGTGCTGGAGACCAGCTGCAGTGTGACAGCACGCTTTAGTCGGGATGTTTACTTGACACAAAAATGATTATTTTTTAAATAATGGATTGGATGTTGGTTGGGCCAATGGGGATGCAGCAGGATGGAAATAGTGAAGGTAGTGAACCAGTCAGTGCTAATACAGCTACTGTGCTAATACAGCTACTGTCTAAACACTCCCTGTTCCGTCTGTACAAAACGTCCAAAATGTACAAAAGGCAGCGCAGCTCTGAGGAACAAACTCTTTTAATCATGATGATGGTGCGTTTTTTGGTCGTATTTATTTGCCCTGTGGCCCCGGTCTGGGTGGCGTTTTTTTTTTTTTTCAGGATGGCACGGCGACTCAAGGCTAAAGCAATCACGTCCGGGAGGGGACAGATGTGCGTGGTGGCTGGGCCCTGGCCTTGAGCCGGCCCCGGTTAGACGCTGCGCAGCACGCTGCGATATTGGCTAGCAGCTCTGAGATGAGATCTCCCTTGCGCACGTTGGTGATGGATTGCTATACCTTCGAGGTTTGAGCTCGGCAACGCCCCAATATTCCTGCAGAATGGAGTGACAGGCAATATATAACCCATCAGTTAAGGCCAACTGCACCCGCAAAACTTTTTTCTTTTCCTGCAGGCTGGAGAGGTGTTGGGTTCCCCAACCTGCTCCTCCACCAGACCTCCTCCACGCTCCCATCACTGCCCTCTCATTCTCCTCTTAGGTTTCCTTCTTTCTGCTTCTCGTTTTGGTCTTTCACGTCTCTCTCCACCAATAGGGGATCACTTCGAGGTCATATGTTTTCTCCTTCGAGGCGTCTTAATTTGAAACAGAAAGGGCTTTTGTCATGGCAGAGGAGAAGAACGCTGTGAGCAGAGTCAGTGGATTGAAACAGAGTGGGATTGGCTGAGTGGGATTGGATGAGTGGGATTGGCTGAGTAGGATTGGATGAGTGGGATTGGCTGACCGAGATTGGCTGACCTTCCCATGTTCTTGAGTTTTGGTTGGGCTGCAGCCATGCTGGCGTGTGAAATGTGTTTGTAATTACGGCGGGGAGGCAGGGTGCGGAGATGCGGCTAGTTTTGTGTCAGAAAAAGAGAAAAGGGGAGAGAGGGAGTATGTGTGTGCGTGTGCATGTGTGCGTGTTCGTGTGTGCATGTGTGCGTGAGGGAGACAGAGAGAAGGACACAGCTAGGGATAGAGAGAGGGGATTATTTATTTATTTCAGAAAAGGCCTGTCAGAATTTCCTCCAAAGGGATGTGGAAGGTGGCCTGGATCCGCGTCCCTACGTTAATAAATAATGGCTGTGTGTCAGGGTAACGTATGGGCCGGCGGGTATAATGAGAACTCTGGAGCATGTCAGCCTGCTCTCCACACATCGCTCCATCCTCCCAGCGAGGGGGGAGGAGATGACCCACTCACAATGACTAACCACATCCGTCTCTCCATCTCTCCCTCTCTCTCTCTCTCTCTCTCTCTCTCTCATTCGCCCCCTAGCTGCCTCTTTAACACCACTTTTCCAAATGTGTTTTTGTCTTTTTGCCAAACGCGATGTTTTTCCCGGTGCTCCAAGTTCCTTGTGCATTTTCAGTTAGGGGAATAAAGTCTCACTCCCCTCCGGCATTGCAGGTCGTGGTTAGAGCAGATTAAAGTGTGACTGGGGGCTCGGGCGTGCGCGGGCAGGCGCGGGAGCCGAGTCCAGGGAGGGCGCACAGCTTCGTCTGCGTCTGCGGTGAGCAGCGTCGCCACCGACGTCCAGTCCCGCGCCGTCTGCAGGGAGCACGCTGCCTCCGTACGGGGTCTTTCAGGCAGGACGCTCTTGAGCTGCTCTTTGTTTGTTGTTTTTTTATTTTCTGAAGCTCACATTTGTCCTCTCAGTGGTACGTGTAGCAGAGGAGGGTTGTGTTCAGCGCAGACGGAGAACGCAGGCGTGGAACGTTCACCATCATCTTCATCATTTTTAGCACCTGGTGATAAAACCCAGGCTAACACTGCTGGGACTCACAGGCCAGATTTCTGCAGGATGTGCGGGTGTGCGTGTGCATAATGTGTGTGTATATGTCTATGGATGCATGCATGTGTGTGTGTGTGTGTGTGTGTAGCTGGGCTGGGGTCTGACAGACACTGATTAGGGTTTGATTATGAGTCAGCAGCATCTGCCCACAGCCCCCCCCCTCCCCCCGTCCCCCCCCGTCCCCCTCAGCGCTTCAATCAGCGAAGGACACGTGAGGCTACGCCATTAAGCGCACCTGCCACCCCCAATCAGTGTCAATGGCTGTCAGGACCCCAGCCCACCCCACACACACACACACACACACACACGCAGAGTCACTGGCTGATTTCAGTAGTGCTGCTGTCTGAGTACTTCACTGTCTGTCTTTGCTCTTTGGATTTTTTTTCCCTGGGTCTCAATCAGCCAGATTGCTGGCGGAGGCTGATGTGGGAAGGGACCCAGCACAGCAGCCAGGAGGCCTCACTGCACCTCTGCTGATTGGAGGTGAAACCTCAGAGTCCCTTGTCTGCGCCTCGCACATTCCCTCTCTCCCTCTCTCCCCCTCTCCCCCTCTCCCTTGCTCTCTCTCTCCCTTTACACCTCTCCCTCTCCCTTTACACCTCTCTCCCTCCCTCTACACCTCTCCCTCCCTCTACACCTCTCTCACGCTCTCTCCCTCTGTCTCTCTCTCTCTTTTTCTCTCATGCTTTTCCCTCTCACACTCTCCCTGCTCCTTCGCCTGCTCTCTCTTTATCAAGCTTTTATCTCCCTCTCCCTCCCTCTCTCTCTCTCGGGGCGGCTGATGGAGTGATTGTGATGGCTCGGATGTGTGTGTGCGTGTGTGTTTGCGTGCGTGCGTGCGTGTATGTGTGTGTGTGTGTGTGTGAGAGAGAGAGATAGCTGGCAGAGCCGTGCTAATTGAGCCTTCTTTGTGCTGGTCACTGCAGTGAGGAGAGGGGAGGTGAGGGGACTGAATCCCAGCAGTTCTCAGGAAGCCTGGGTCTGGTCGATAGTGTAGGTCTTAACAAAACGCAGGCATGCCAGCCACACTCATCGTGCTCATTACTGTCTGTGGAGAGCCACGTGTCCACTGGGGACTGATCAATACGGAAATGCATGAATTTGTGTAAACATTTCTCCTTCTTTTTCCCTCTAAAGAGAAGAGAGATGGACAGATAGCACAGCACCCAGAGAGACAGACAGAAGACTCATCACCAGAGAGACAGAACAGCATCCAGAGAAGCAGACAGATAGCACAGCATCCAGAGAGAGGGGAGAGGAAGGTCATTACAGTTTTGGGTTTTTTAAATTGTTCCAGTTCTATATTTTCTGTATCTCTGTGTTTCAGGAAATATAATTCAGTTTCATTTCATTCTCAGGGAGAAGTTTTTAGTATGTATGTATGTATGTAATGTATATATACACGCACACACACAACTGTCCTTGGAAATGCCCATTCCAAATGAATTTCCAATCCACCAATCAGGTGGAGCTTTGGCTTGCAGTAATCCCACTATGTACAGTATTTAGTCCAGTTCAAACATGGAAATAGTTTCATGTCTGTCTGCACAGTTCTGAAAAGCTCCCCAAAAAGCCCTTTGATCATAGCATTACATTTATAAAGAATTATATTGTTTTTATGAGAATTATATTATTTTCATAAAATATTGTACATGAAACCTCCCGTGCCCTATGCTCCCATGCCTTCAGCGCTGTATTGTGCTACAATGTTCAAGTAATATGGGGGCGTTTGCTCATACTGCTTATTGGCCTCACCTGAAGGTGTAAGACCCTCTTCTGCCGTGTCCATATTTGGTGTGTTAGGTATAAACAACCAGTGCAGGGAGGTGTCCGTATGGGACATGTCCAGTGCAGGGCGGGGTCCGTATGGGACATGTCCAGTGCAGGGCGGGGTCTGTATGAGACATGTCCAGTGCAGGGCGGCGTCTGTAAGAGACATGTCCAGTGCAGGGCGGGGTCCGTAAGAGACATGTCCAGTGCAGGGCGGGGTTCGTATGAGACATGCCCAGTGCAGGGCGGGGTCCGTAAGAGACATATCCAGTGCAGGGCGGGGTTCGTATGAGACATGCCCAGTGCAGGGCAGGGTTCGTATGAGACATGTCCAGTGCAGGGCGGGGTTCGTATGAGACATGCCCAGTGCAGGGCGGGGTCCGTAAGAGACATGTCCAGTGCAGGGCGGGGTCCGTATGAGACATGCCCAGTGCAGGGCGGGGTCCGTATGAGACATGTCCAGTGCAGGGCGGGGTCCGTATGAGACATGTCCAGTGCAGGGCGGGGTCCGTATGAGACATGTCCAGTGCAGGGCGGGGTTCGTATGAGACATGTCCAGTGCAGGGCGGGGTCCGTAAGAGACATGTCCAGTGCAGGGCGGGGTCCGTATGAGACATGTCCAGTGCAGGGCGGGGTTCGTATGAGACATGTCCAGTGCAGGGCAGGGTTCGTATGAGACATGTCCAGTGCAGGGCGGGGTCCGTAAGAGACATGTCCAGTGCAGGGCGGGGTCCGTATGAGACATGTCCAGTGCAGGGCGGGGTTCGTATGAGACATGTCCAGTGCAGGGCAGGGTTCGTATGAGACATGTCCAGTGCAGGGCGGGGTCCGTAAGAGACATGCCCCTGTGTGGCCAACTGTTACTCTGTAACAGAAACAAGATTATGTGATGTAGGTGTCTGAACCCACAGGTTTCCATTAGCCAACTTATGCCCTGTGCATGTGTACATGTCCATCTAACCAGTGGCACAGGGTCAGGATGCAAAACAAACAGACCGTTAAAAATAGAAACAAAGCACTCAACCGTAAACAGAGCATGAGCAAAACCCCATTAATTAACCGGAAGTAACAAATAAGAGGTTGTAATGAAGTAGTCGGCGTAATTGAATAAGGATGCCGTGAGTGGCGCAGCCTTGTTTAAAAGGCTAAGTGTGCACTTGCTCTCGTGGAGGCGGCTACTAGGAATATGGACGTGATGCTCCGAGGTGTGTGTGTGTGTGCAGGGCAAGCCCAAGGCTCCTGCAGCGGCACAGAGATACGTGCTGGAAGACATTGGCTAGTAACAGGCCGTGTACAAGGGCACTAGGCCCACCTCCACTACAGTGAGCTAATCCTGATCCATCAAGGTGATGAAAGACCAACCACGAGCTCGGGATGCCTGGGAAAAAATAGAAATATATAAGAATATAAATCAAAATCTTACAAGCTTTTCATTCCTACTGCTGCAGTGCACTGGTTCCCTGAACTGGTTTGATGTGGAATTTAAACACCAGTCGGAATTATTCCAAAAGCGAGCTCTTCCTCCAGCCTCAGAACGAGTCAGTGCTTACCATGGACAGTTGAGTTAGTAATAAATCCAAATCTACAAACACAAAACCATTGCCATAGGACACTGGTACACCCAGAGTAACAGCCCAGCACGCACAAGATCGATGCTGAGCCTTTTGAGGACCACAATGTGAAGCGATTTTATGAGTTTTTACAGGACAATGTCTTGGTGCGAGACACAGAAGAGACCCTCCGCTGTGAGAGCATGTGCAGGAGCGTACGTGTGCGTCAGTCGTGGGTGGCCCCCGCGTGGTGTCGATAACCGCGCCCTCCACAGCCCTGTCCGTGATCTCTGCCGTGGAGCACTGTGGGATATCGTTGCCATGCCAGCTCCAAGCGTCTCATGCCACCTGAACATGTTTACTTCCACATAGCTGACAGACATCACCACCCACGCACACTGCGTCAGGCGAGAGCCGCCTCAGGCAGGGGGATGCAGGGGACATCTGTAGGGGAGCACGCTGAGGGGTTTGTTTTTTTTTTTAAACCACATAGCTGTTGTTTCACGTGTCTATTGTTCTGTGTCAATGAAGAGCTGTGAATAGTTCCTCCCATACTGCATTTCTGCTTTTATTTTAAACTGACGGAAGAAAAGAATGAGTATCGATCTTTGGCAAGGAAAAATTGGTCGCTCTTCAGATTGGAGGAAAAAATTAGATAAGTCTTGAAATAATCAGATAATGATTATCTCCTGTTCTTTTCAAGGGTTCTTTAAACTCTCCCTTTTCACCTTTCTTCTATGAAGCTGTGTCAGGCCTTCCTGTAAATAAACCTCGACAATTCTGTGAGTTTTGTGTTTCTCACTGAATGCACTGGTAACTGTCTGTCATCTCCGAGGCATTACCTTATCCTCAAGCAGGCCAGTGTGCTCCTGCTCCTGATCACCATACAGTAATTCCCATCAGTGGCACAAATAATCCCTCAGTGGGATAATTGGTCACGGAGATTGCCAGGAAGTTCAGGATTTTATGTTCTGACTTCCAAATGAGTTGGGAGAGAGAGCGGTGGTGGTGGTGCGGGTTTCTTAGCTCTGATTGAGATGGTGCTGCCGTGTTCCGCTCCGTCACAGATGGAGGTGCTGTAATTAAATGCCTCATTGTCGCACTTTGGGAATTCATGACGAGGCACTTCCCCCAGTAATTATTATTTTGGTGTGTCTGAGTCCACGACTCCTGCTCCTGGGACTCCAGAAGATTCAATTAAACAAGCTTGGGACAGGATTCTGTTTATGACTCTGTGCAGTAATCATTTAACTAAAAGTTGTTTTTGGGCCAATTTCACCAACCAGGTTTAAACAGGATCATAGTTACCCAAAACAAAGAATTCAGTAAATGTGATACAGTGATTGATAAGCTTGTGTAACCAGTCCTTTCCACATTCACACCTGATCAGGATTTCCAACGTTTGGTGTCTGAACTGAGGACTGCTTCTAATGTGCTAGCTTGCTGTTCTCTAATGTGACCTTCTGTGTTTTCTACCCTTCCTCTAGAGGACGCCGGTCAGCAATGGGGAAGCATTCCGATGGTTCTTTTAGGCCCAGACCAGAGTCCATCACCTGACTGACAGCAAAAAGAACTCGTGAGGCTCCCAGAACCTAAAACCAAACCCCAGCAGTGGAGGAGAGACAGGGAGAAAGAAAGATGGAGAAACAGAGGGATGAAAGGAAAAGATAAACGAAAAACATTATGGTGTTGGTTTAACTCTGTAATTTCTTTTCCTGTGTAATTATTGTACCTTTTGACAGTATCATAATGTATATTTTTCGGTGTCTATGAACGTGTTTCAGTGTTGTGGCTGAACAAATTGCAGCCATTCTCATGTAAAGGACTCAGTAGACAATCATTACAACCTGGAATAAGCAGTACCAACAGAGGCCACCAGGGTGCCACACCCACCCCGATGCCACACGGAACCCTTTCACCTGCAGCAATAATCGGGAAGGTGAATATTATTCCCGCTTCGGTTAAAGTTTCATCTGGAATGATCTTATGGGACCACGCCTCCCTGCAGCCGGCCCCTTGTCCTCCGGGACTTCCGTGCTCTTTCAGAATGGATGCAGTAGAAGAGAGACCAGCCATCACAAGCCCATCTGGAGTTTTCCTGCAGTTTGTGTTCCCTAGGATCTCGGATTTCAGGCAGCGTCTTACAGGGCATATTGTCCTGCTAATGTGCTGCTTTTTCTTCCTCTTTTTCATTTTCTTATATTTTTGTGACGTGAAACATCCTTATTGAAGGTGGTTCAGTATCGCTGAAACACTGGATCAACATTCCTACTCTTGGTTCTCATTCTCTTGGTTTCAGGTGAAATGTTTCATTGAAAGCTGTCTTAAGGTAAATAGAGGTACCAGTAAAGAAATTCTAGTTAACAGTGAAGCATCTGAATTCATCATTTTAATATGATTCAGTCCAGCAGACCTCCAGGATCTGGGCAGATCCCTGAGGACCCACACACGGTCCCAGCTCTGTGGTAGCATGTAGTCAAGAAAGCGCACTGACACATTCAACCTGAAGAATCCAGGACTTCACTCCCAGTCATATGCCCTGCTGTTGCATGTGTAAATGTGTTTTGGTTTTAAAGATTACTGAGAATTTGTATATTGTTGTTGTGATGCTTTTATGTGTTCAAAAAAAAAAAAGACAAAAAAGTGTGGGAAAAAATAATAATTTGATGTCAATGAATAATGGAAATTTTTATTCTCACTTGTAAAATTAAACATTATGATTACCTGCATGTGTTTCAGATCCTTTCTTTCTCTTATTGTGATGCAAACCACCCGCACAACAGCAGAGGGGGGGTGGTGGTGGTGGTGGTGGTGGGGGGGGGGGGGGGGGGGGGGGGTGGCTGAGAAGGGCAGGCAGAGGCACCTCAGTCCCGCTTCCCCCGGAATACTAAACCAGGAGCTGGAGACGAGCATCACTCCCACAGGCATCCACCCGCCTTTAAAGAGAGACGCAAATCCCATGTGGTTTGTCACGCTGGAATGAGCGGGGCGGGGGAGGGGGGGTGGTGGTGGTGGTGAGGGAGGTTTAAATGAGACGAGCTCTGGATGCTCTGAGGATGAAGAAAGGGGGGAGTGAGAAGAAGATGGGGAGGGGAGAATGAGGGTGGGGGAGGATCATTTCTGAAAGTGCAGAAAAAGGGAAAAGGGTCGAGAACTGGGCAGAAAAAGTGTGTGTGTGTGTGTAATATGCATACAAGTGTGTAACAGTAATAATCGTGTGTGTGTGTGCGTAAGAGTGAGTGTCACCGTTCTGTTTCTGAGGAAGCGATGTGCTTTGAATACAGTAGGTACTCGTATTCTGTTTACATATGACATCTTTGTGTACTGTACATCCATAGTAACTGCAGTGAGGTGGTGGTGAGAGGAAGAGGAGGAGTGAGAAAGAGCATCTGATGGAGGGGGGGGGGGGGCGCGATAAGGCCGTCAGGAACGTATGGGACAGCCAGATTAAAGCACATCAGAGACACCCTAATCCTGCCTTCTCCCGCACACACTCCCTCTGCACTCTCTCGCTCTCCCTCCTCTTACACAAAAACACACTCATACACACAGAATCACACTGACGCACATGCTCACGCTCACACACACATCTCCATTTCCAGCTGTAAGCCAGGATGGGGTTACATGGCCTGTGTGTGATTAAGGCCCTGTCAGTCATTTACTGCACCCTAGACATGCTTATCAGTAAAACAGTCAAAAACACTGGGTGACAGTCACATCCAAGAGATCAACACGTTTTTAATTAAATATTTTGAAGTATGATAATCTGCAGTGCCACACGGCTGTATTTGTGGGAATTCAGAGATGGGTTCTGTCGTGGAGGGCTCGATTCATTGCTGGTATGCAGTATTAATTTTGGTCGATAACAGTTTGATCTGGCATAACGCAAGAAGATGTTATGGTAGGAATTATATCATAACCATTACACCAGTGTGGTAAAAATGAGCTGAAAACTTGTCTAAGGACAGCATATATTAGAGGACAAAGCTCTAAGTACATAGTCTCGCCCAGTGTGTGTAAGCCAGTTGAACAATACCCATAAAACTAAGCACTAAGATTAATCAAATAGTCTCTAGGACTGGGGAAGATGGACAGGAAGAAGAGAGAAAAGGTATATTTTGAAGACGAACTGGTCTCAGATGGAAGAGCTTTGTCAGTGGTTGGGTTATGAAAACTAAAACCAAGCAAACGTATCACAAACGAGCCTCCTAACCCAAACTATTGGTACATGGAAATGTATGCTATATAGCCTGGGTCATGTGAAAGTGATGTTAACTTTCATGAAAGCATGAATCCTGATATATTTGTACAATTTAGGGCACATTTTTAGCAATGGAGACCAAAAAATGGTGATGGTGTCCATTCCGCTCTCCGCCATAACCTTCATTCTTTGTTTATTATTCTTGACAATACAGTGACTAATGCGTAGAACAATTTTCAATATGACCTTAACAACTTAGCTTAAAAAAGAGACAAAAACAAAGATTTAGTTTTAAAAAAGAATTTGCAGAAAGACGTTTCTTGTTGTTGAACCTATCCTCCACCATCACCTTCAGTCTCTCCCACAATGATACACTGAAAGAACTCTATATTGCTTTCATCCACAGGAAGCTTTTCCACTTGTTTGGTGTCTTATTTTTCGTCCACTCATTATTTTTTCCCCCACTTCTGTCTTGTCTGGGACTTTCAGTTGTTAACTTATATAGTCCTATACAACACCAACAGTGTTGACCTTTTTAAGTTTCTCTTTGACTTAAGGTGTGAAAATCCTACTGGAAAAGCAAGTGAAGATTTTAACCACACATGGTTTCAGCATAGTGATGACTGCTGGTCTATCTACTATTTGAACAGCACTGGTACATAAGACAGTGGTTCATGAGGCACTGTATGGGTCACAATGTGTACTGTTTTCTAGGCAACTTAACAGATCAGCCTTGTTTCCAACATTGTAGTGTACCATGAAAGAAGAGTGGGGAGAATAAACCAGATTTTCATGTTTGAAGAAATGTTCTTGTTTCCCACCAAGGTTCTGACAGCCGATGCAGTCTTGAAACAGCCAACATGATAGAACAAAGCGTATGGATGAAAACACGACAGAGCTCTTTCACATTCTGGCCAGGAACCTTGAAGACATTTTGACTACCAACAAGTTGTTTCCAAAAAGATGTTGCAGACCCAGTGGTCTGATCTTACTCACAAGAATCAGAACTTGGTGTCAATGTGGAAGACATGATTTATAGTTTCACCAAAAAACAAATGTGTTGTTGAAGAGAAAATTAAGGTTGCATAGTTGAATATTGTTGTATTTACAGTTCTATAACTGTATTGTCAGAACAAAAACATTAACAACAAAAGATTAGCTTTAAAAATTCAGCATGCTTGCAACAGATGTGATGTTATAAAGACTAGCCCTCACAAACTGATTTCCTTCTCCCAACATCACTGAATTCATTATTAACTATTCAACTGAAAAGTTAATGTTCAATATGGTGTGCCTGTAGATCCTGACCATCAAAGCATAGGGTAGACATCACCTTTTCTGTGTTGCCATGTTTGGTTCAGGAGATATGATACAAAGTACACATTTTTTTATATATACGGAAGAAAGGAGAGCGGCCACCTTGAAGCATTTTTGCTATTTGTCCATTTCTGAAAATGTGTAGATTCTATAAAGGCCTGTGGAAGATGTAAATGCAGCACTATGAACCATCTCTACTTTGACTGTCAGTGAGACCAACCAGCTGATATACACTCACTGGCCACTTTATTAGGCACACCTTGCTAGTATTGGGATTGACCCCTCTTTACCTTCAGAACTGCCTTCAGTAAGGTACTGGAAACATTCTTCAGAGAGTCTGGTCCATATTGACATGATGGCATCACACAGTTGCTGCAGATTTGTTGGCTGCACATCCATGATGTGAATCTCCTGTTCCACCACATCCCAAAGATGCTCTATTGGATTGAGATCTGGTGACTGTGGAGCCCATTCGAGTGCAGAGAACTCATTGTTGTGTTCATGAAACCAGTGAGATAATTCACGCTTTATAACATGGTGTGTTATCCTGCTAGAAGTAGCCATCAGAAGATGGCTACACTGTGGTCAAAAAGGGATGGACAATTTTGTACCCACAGAACTGCCACTCACTGGATATTGTCCATCTGGCACCAACAACCATGCTACATTCAAAGTCACATTTCTTCCCCATTCAGATTCTCGGTTTGAATTGTAGCAGATTGGCTTGGCCATGTCTACATGCCTAAATGCATTGAGTTGCTGCCATGTGATTGACTGATTCAACATTTGCTTTAATGAGAAGTTGGACAGGTGTACCTAATAAAGTGGCCGGTGAGTGTACCGTATTTTCCGGACTATAAGGCGCACCTAAAAGCCTAAAATTTTCCCAGAAATCAGACGTGCGCCTTATAATCCGGTGCGCCTTATACGTGTACTGAGTTCCAAAATCTATAAATATTGTTGTGTGACTTTGGTAAGCCCTCCACTTCACTGACTGTCGGTCCATTTCCGGCTGACGCAGAAATGTAATACGTACAGAACGTACAGCACGTAAACTAATCAGAGAACATTACGTAATATGTACAGCACGTAAACCAATGTAAAGAGACCGGATGTTTTTTTCCACACATCACCGTCCCTGCTGATCTGTGACTCCATGCGCACTCATCTCACAGACAACGTGAAAAGCCAAGTGAAGAAAATTAATTCGGAGCTTGCTGTCATTCCGGGAGGATTAACTAAAGAACTCCAACCGCTGGACATTGGCGTAAACAGGGCGTTTTCAAAGTTGCAAGCGACGTGTGAGCGATGGATGATAGACGGCGAACACACATTTACTAAAACTGGGAGGCAGCGGTGGGCGAGTTACACCATCGTCTGTGAATGGATAGTGGATGCCTGGGCTAAGGTTTCTGCTGTAACTGTTGTCCGAGCTTTCGCGGAATGCTCGATAGTGAAATTGTGCAGCTTTTAAATTCAGACACAGAAGATGAGGACTTTGATGGATTTGTGGAAGAACAGTGATTAAAATAATGTGTGTTTTGTCAAGTAGTTGAATAAACGTCAGTTAAAAATCACTGTTTCGCGTCCTTTACTTTTCTTGTAGACTGTATATTTTAGCATGTGCCTTATTATATGGGGCTGTACAGAATAAGTACCGTACAGAAATAGAGTCCGTAATGGAGACTGCGCCTTATAGTACGGTGCGCCTTATACGTGAGTCAAATACAGAAATAGACCCCGTAATTCAGACTGCGCCTTATAATACGGTGCGCCTTATGGTCTGGAAAATACGGTACACTTCAGCATCAGCGATACTTGAAATGCTTGGCTAAAAGACGAGCATCATCAAAGAGTAGTCTCTTCCGTGGAGGAGGTTGGAGGCCAAGATAAAGGAGGCAAGATAAGGGAGACACAGAAAAGTTAGCCAGCTACAGAACTGCAGAAAGGTGTGATGAAGGTACCTGAATAGTACAACAAGCTGTCCATACCTGAGGCCTTGGAGACTGCCAGGAAAAGATTAACAGTTGAGGCTGCCCACCTGAAGAGGTACACAAGAGAAGAAGCCAGGAGAATAAACAGGATGTTCTACAAATGGGCAAATGGGAATCATGAAGAGGCCACTAGAAAAGCAGCTACAGCTTAATTCCTACAAGTGTGAGACAGGTCCTGAGAGGTTGAATGGGAAGAACAAGATCTGAGATCAACTCCTACACTCTACCCATCATCAGATACACACTAGCGTAATCAGCTGTCCAAAGGAAGAGATAGAAGCTACTGACATCAAGAGAGAAGGTTTAATCTCAAATCCAGCTCTCTGAGACTGCATGAAGAAGAAGGATGGGAACCCAGGACTGAAGATTCAAGATGAAGATCCAGGAATACAACACCAAGATGGCTCCAAGTGTTTAGTGAACACATCAGACAGAACCTACCTGAAGATTATGTGAATTAGGAGGAACAGGAACTATCATGGGAGGATAAAACCCTGCATGGTATGTACCACAGGCAAATAGTGAATGGCTCATATGGAAAAATTCTACCAATGGTTGGAAAGATTGGATTGAAACACAAAACAAAGGCACTAATCATGGCAACACAGGAACTAGCTCTAAATACAAGATCAATAGAGGTGTGGATTATGTGTGTGCGATTTGACGATTTTATATCATGACTATATCAGGACCTGAAGAGGTGGATTAACTACTTTCCAAGATATATTTTATGGTCTTAATGCATGAAACTTTGCAGAAAACTTCGTTGTCCAGTAATAAAGCGGATCCACTCTACGTTCAGAAACCAGCAGAATGATTGCTTACAAGATTGCTGTGCTGACTCCACCATATGTTCCCTTTCATGTGTCATGTATTTTAAAAAATATATCAACCTGACCTAGTCAGGAGTAAGGAGCTGGAACCAAAAAGGGATTTGATTTGAGGAGTGTGCAAGTGATGGCTATGCAGAGATATTTATCAAACTAACGTTATCTGTAAACATTGTTGGGTGCTGATTAGCACTTTCAGAGGTTAAAATAATAAATGTATTCATCCACCTTATCTGAAGGAACATGCTGAGTGTATTTCACTCGAGTTGTACAACCCCATGAGTATCTCAAAAGCAAAAATTTTCACTGGTGTACATATATGAACATTAAAAATATGATAAAAGCAGCAAAGGATGGAAAACAGGTGACTGAGGTGCCTATAACGGCCCCCTCTTTGACTCTTCCCAAGTTTTTAACACAGTGTCCCAGTGATTACAATGGGGTGGACGCAAACTGCTTTGTACTACAGTGCAGTTTATATTTTCAATTTATGGCATGCCCTATGCTGTCACCAAAAAATCTGGTTTTATTCATGAAATCTCTGTTAAAGGGAAAGGACATTAATCTGACTACGAGATGTTGGTGATATAGAAGCCACAGCACCTCCGGCGACATGACCTGCAGCTACAGTCAGTAGCCATGGTACCTCCAGACCCACAACCTCATCACAGGCCAGTTCCTGTGGCCTGCAGGAGGCCTGCTTCCATTCTTGAGGCCCACCTGGGGCCTACTCTCGTTCCTGAGGTGTCTTCCTGTTCCTGTCCCCATGTTTGTCCCCAGGATCTCTACCCATTTTCTCCCAGTACATGTGTCTGTTGTCCTTACATTACTCACCTCTGTGTTTGCCTCATCCCCGTTCCCCAGTACTGCCCCAGTACCTCGGCCTGTTTCTGTTCCTGTCCCCTCCAGTTCCTCTCCCATGTTTCAGTCAGTTCCTGGTCCACTCCTGTTCCTGTGTCTTTGCCTGTTTCCAGTTCTGTTACCCCCAGTGTCTGTAGCTTGCCCTAGCCCTGTTCAACCCCCAAGGTCCATTGTCCTGTTGTGTTTGCTTCCCGCCTTCAGTCTGTTTCTGTTCTTGAGTCCTGTGTGTTTCCTCTGTTTTTTGGTCCCTCCCTCTCCATTTTCTTGCTCTGTTCCCCTGCCTGTGTTGTGTCCTGGTTTTGTTTGGTTCTGTTTCGTGTGTCGGGAGCCACACATTAAGGAGGGGTTTCTGTCACGATCACCCCTTTCCTTGGCATTGCAGTTCCCACGGCAACGCCACTCGTGTTTTTGGTTTTGTTTCTGTGTTTGTTTTGTTTTGTTCACGCCCCTTGTTTCAGGCTCCGCCTGTGTCTCGTTAGTTCTCTCTTTAGTCAGTGTATTTATAGCCTGTGATTTGTCTTCCATGTTGTGGATTATTGCATATTTAGAGTTTGGTTGTTCTGTCTATTGACATATTCCTGAAATCCTCTTCCTGTTCCTAGCTCCATGTTTGTTCCCTTGTTAAGTATGTTATTGTATTTAGCTTCATGTTTGTTATAGTTTTTGTATAGTTTATAGTTTATGTACTGAGCTATAACCCTATGGAGCTTCCAGTTACAAAGTGATAAAATGGTAGTGGCCATGTGTCACGTTGAGGACCCCGGCCCCTCCCCTTTGGGCGTGTGTAAACGTAGTCCACGTGCTTTGTCTGCGTCAGTGGAACTTCGTGGTGATGGCTATGTCATGTGAATAATGTGTCTCACCTGTGAATCGTATCGTAATCACGTGGGGCTAATGTGGTTTGTCTATTTAATGTGCGCTCGCGCAGTGTCCTGTGCTCGTCGTTGTCTAAGTCTACACGTAGTGTGTGTCTGCCTAAGTGTTACTCGTGCACTATTGCGCAATTCATGTAAAAATTAAAAGTGACGTCAGTCGAAAAACAAGGATTCTGTGTCTCGTCCTTCGCCGACCCACAAACGTCACAGAACGACGAGCCGACAAGAGACACAAAAATGCCAGGCTACAAGGGGAAGCCGAAGAAGGGCAAGAAGCCCAGTAAGCGGCATCACCGCTCTTCCTCTTCTCCTCCACGCCGCGAAGTTTCGCCCACTCTGGCTCAGCTCGAGGAGGACCTGGTGTGTGCTCACCAGCTGGCCACCGCCCGCGGGCAGGAGCACAGGGACCCCGAGCTGGCAGAGATCTTCTGGCAGGGCGCGGTGAGGATCTGGAGGGAGAGACACGCTCCTCCAGCCCGTGCTCTCTCGCCTCTGAGGGTGGGCTCGTGCGTCATGGGTGCTACCGAGTCCACCCCAGAGAGCGAGTTCGGAGAGGAGGACTCCGAGGAGGAGCAGGAGGAGGAGGAAGACTACCCCCCGTCGCTGAACGACACGTCCACTGTGGACTACAGTGGAGAGGAGGAGGACTACCCCCCCTCGCTGAACGACACATCCACCGTGGACTACGGTGGAGACGGAGAGGGCTACCCCCTGTCATCAGACGACGCTTCCACCGTCGACTACGGGGAAGAGGAGGAGGAGGAGTCTGAAGAAGAGGACTACCTCCCTCCGCCCGTGGGTCCCTCTACCACCTTGAGAAAGGCGGGGAGGAGTATGACGAGGGGGATTATCCTCCGTCTGAAGGCTCCTATACGGAGGAGGAGGAGAGTCCACTCTCCGTAGAAGGAGCAGCTGGCAAGACGAGGATGAGTCCACCCTCCGATCGCTCTGGCGAGAGTATGAAGGAGTGCTCCCAGGGTGGCAGCCCGGAGCAGTCCATGGAGTGGAGCCAGGGGTCCGAGGAGGGAATGGACACGGCGGAGGAGCTCCCTCGCACTGAACCCGAGGCGTACGACAGCCGCGCTGCACCCGAGGCGTACGACAGCGACGCTGCACCCGGCGCATCCGCCAGCCGCGCTGCACCCGGCGCGTCCGCCAGCCGCGCTGCACCGGGCGGTGGCTTCACAGCACCGGTTGGAGGAGGACCGTTTGCTGCAGCTCCCGATCTCTCTCCCCTTGTCGCCCTACTCCTGGCGCGTAGCCTGGCGCCTATTTCGTGTGTGTGTGTGCCAGTGTTCGTAAGAGGGTGTGCTAGGCAATTCGTGATGGACGCTTCGCCAAGGGCAGTCACCTCCCAGACGCAGGACTGAGCGCGGATCCGCCCATCGTCGTGGGTTCGGGACACTCGGTCCTGTTGGCACCCCGGGATGGGTAGTGCCCTTGGAGGGGGCGTCTGTCACGTTGAGGACCCCGGCCCCTCCCCTTTGGGCGTGTGTAAACGTAGTCCACGTGCTTTGTCTGCATCAGTGGAACTTCGTGGTGATGGCTATGTCATGTGAATAATGTGTCTCACCTGTGAATCGTATCGTAATCACGTGGGGCTAATGTGGTTTGTCTATTTAATGTGCGCTCGCGCAGTGTCCTGTGCTCGTCGTTGTCTAAGTCTACACGTAGTGTGTGTCTGCCTAAGTGTTACTCGTGCGCTATTGCGCAATTCATGTGAAAATTAAAAGTGACGTCAGTCGAAAAACAAGGATTCTGTGTCTCGTCCTTCGCCGACCCACGAACGTCACACCATGAGGCTGAACTTTGTAATGATGGACAAACAGCTAATGAGTGATATATGTAGCAATCCCAATTGATAGCAATATCAAGAAAATAAAAAGCAGATAGAGTGATTAGGTACACTGGTTAGAATTTTAGTGGTTAACAGATTAGTGAAATAGTTAGCATATTATTATGCAAATTAACAGGCAGATTAGCAGAGTGGTTAACATCTTATCAGACTGGTTAGCAGAGCGGTTAGCATTTCAGCAGTCATCAGAATAGTGAAATCTTTAGCATATAAGTAGTGTGGTTATCAGATTAGAGTTAAATTGGTATTAGTGTTAGTATTAGTATTAAATTAGAGTTTTTAGTGTGTTACCAGAGTGATTATTGGGTTAAATGGTTCTGTGATGCTGCGTGAACAGTAGCAACAGCAGATGAAATCATTCCCTTACAATCACAGTGCTGCCTGGAGCTATCGGTAGGGGATGGTGAAGTGAGGTAGAGGGAGTGAGTATAGGTGGAGGTGGATGTGAAGGCGAGGCACTGGAACCTGGTGGGTAGAGGTGGATGTGAAGATGAGGCACTGGATCCTGGTGGGTGGAGGTGGATGTGTAGGTGAGGCACTGGATCCTGGTGGGTGGAGGAGCATATGAAGGTGAGGCACTGGAACCTTGTAGCTGGAGGCGGATGTGAAGGTGAGGCCCTGGAATTTGGTGGGTCTCTTCTCATTAATGCCCAAAGTGAGAATCAGGGCTGAGTGCATCTGCTTAGGAAGCACACATTACATTGAGCTGGAGTGCAGACTTGTGATGGCATTTCCCTAACACACACACACACATACACACACGATTTGGGGGCAAAAACAAAATAAAAAAAAAGAAAAAGGAGTAAATATGTTTTGTGTGAGAGTCTGAGGGAGGAAGAATGTAAGGAGAGAGAGAGAGGAAGAGAAAGATCACAACCATTCTCAGAACTGTGTGATGGACTTCTGTTGTATGTTATATCATCTCCATTAATTTTCGTATGAGGTAAATCACTTTAATTTGTCACTAAGCACTGTTTGCACTTAATATTTAATTATAATGACAGCACCTTAATACCATGGTCCTTTTGTGTAGAGCTTGCATAAAAGCATTGTATTTATACACAAATCTGGTCAGACTTATGTCAGAATGCTATCCAAGCTAGATGACCTTTACCCTACAACACAGCTCTCCTGCCAGCCCCCATTCAGCTCTGACACATTCAGCCCTCTCTCCACACACTGGTTCACACTGGAGAGAGAGAGACAGACAGGAACAGAAAGACAGACAGACAGAGAGAGAGAGAGGAGAGAGAAAGAGAAGGAAAGACAAAGGAGAATAGAACGATAACAGTATAAAGAGTGAATAAAAAAGCAAACGTGGCTAAGAAAAGGAAAGAGAGGAGAGCTCAAGTGTGCCCTTCTTTTTTCATTATTTATTTCTCATCTGCCGTTTCTATGGTGCGCATATTGAGCAGGGTGTGAGTGCGTGTCAGAATCATTTCCTGCCGAAGGAGACGGGCTGGAAGTAATCAGCAAAGCACTGATGCAGTGTGACAGGCTGAGAAACACCCTCACACACACACACACACACACACACACACACACACACACACACACACACACACACTCTGAGGACTTTCTCTCTCATACACAGCACCCTCACACATGCACACACACACACACACACACACACACACAGAACACCCTCACACACGTAGTAGTCCCCCACACACACACGCATGCACATGCGCACACATCCAGCACCCTTACACCTGCATTACCCTCACACACACACACACACACACACACACACACACACACACACACACACACACACACACGCACGCACGCACGACTCACTTTCTAACCCACACACACAGCTGTTTGAGAGAGGTCTGCTGAGTTAACCAGAGCCTGATTTCAGGATTCAGACTCTGGGAGCATACTTTACTTCAGGCCAGAAACCTCCTCAGTAACACCACTCACTTCAGCTGAACTGGTTCCTGAATGATGTCATCTGTGTGTAATATATGTGCCATATATGTGCTCTCTGCACTCTGCACTTTACTTAAAGCAGAAAACGGTCAGAAACACAGAGTGAGAGCAAATTACACATAGCTGCATATCTATTTAGCCCTTAAACCACATCTAAGAGTGACAAATCAGGATGTCTGTTTCACCTTCTTTTAGTCTTGTTATTAATTTTCTCATCATCCATTGGCAAGGTTCAAAAAGCTCCAGAACTAATTAACTGAACAGAACCGGATGGAACACCTTTGGATCCTTTTCTTTATTTTGTTTTAAAACAAACATCAGATTTTTATGGTGCAATATATGACGCATCTTATTAATTCTTACTTGAATACAAATGTATCCCCAAAAGTCTGGAAGGCTGCCTATATGTACTGAAAATGTAAAACTTTGTAAATGAGCTACATTTTTCCAGTTGTTGGTACGTGAACAGCTGAGTATATCCATGCTCTATCTGTACCATCTATATCTCATACAGGTCTCAGACAAAAACAGAGCTCTGATACTGATGCAATAAAAATGTAACTGACATCACTGAATCTTCAATCTTCAGATAATAAGCAATAGTTTCTTTGTTATGGTCTAAAGCTTTTGATACTGTGGATCATAATATACGTAGTACTTACATGATGCTGTAGGATGGTTGGCTAACTACAAGCCTCAGGTTTCCTGTCAGAGGGTCAAGAGGCTGTAAATGAGTCCTCTGAGGCTTTGTTCTGGGCCAACGTTTATTTATGGTTTATACAAATTGAAAACATCTAAATCAGCTTTTCACTTTTCTGTTGATGCTTATTGTTTATTGTTGTGCATTGCCTCCTGAGAAAGCAAAATTAAAAGAGGAGCTTCAATATTGCTTAACTGAGCACTGAAAGAGCTGAATATATGTGCTATTAATTTTGCAGTAATTAAGGTGTTTAACACTCATGAGCCAAACAAACTGGTATTAAAAGCATCAGGGTTAATTACCGGAGTCTGCAGATCAACAGTTCACCTGTTGACTAACACTGACAGATTTGGTTCTGGTGATCAAGTCAAAGACACTGCACTCTTCTGATATTTAAATTAGAGAAAAAAAAAGACTAATGTGTCTAATGTATTAAATCTGTGCTACTGTAAAATCAGTGGGATGTGAGTGAACTAATGGTAAATCTTCCTATGACTGTTGTATTTTGCTGTAATGTTTATCTGTTAATGTTTATCTGCTACATCTGGTACAAGGGGTGTCTTGTAAAAGAGATGTATGTGTAATAAAAGATAGATAAAATGAATAAATAAAGATTACTAATAAGAGTTCTTACACACACAAACACACACACACACACACACACTCTCTCTCTCTCTCTCTCTCTCACTGGCCACTTTATTAGGTACACCTTGGTAGTATCGTGTTGGTCTGGTCTATATTGGCATGAGAGTATCACATAGTTGCTGCAGATTTGTCGGCTGCACATCCATGATGCAAATCTCCCGTTCTACCACATCCCAAAGATGCTCTATTGGATTGAGATCTGGTGACTGTGGAGGCCATTTGAGTACAGTGAACTCATTGTCGTGTTCAAGAAACCAGTCTGAAATGATCAGAGGTGGGTAGGAACGCGTTACATTTACTCCGTTACATTTACTCAAGTAGATTTTTGGACAAAAATGTACTTGTAGGAGTAGTTTTACTATGAAAGACTTCTACTTTTACTTGAGTTAATATGTGGTGAGAAAAACGCGACTTTTACTCCGTTACAATCGAATTTGCGCCGCGCGCTACCGTTACTTTCGTTTTGTAAATAATTCGTCTTTTCAATGAGAAGACTGACCAACCTCTCGTCACCCGAGTACGAGTGACCAATCAAATGAAGCCGGTCAATCACGTGATCACATACGCAAACTTTCTCCACCGTAGCAAGAAAGTGACAGAAAAACCTCCCGAGCATCCCTGACCTCACAGCCAATGTTTACATTACAAACGTGTAAAAGGACTTTTATATAATGCGCTGCAGGGTTGCCAAGTTTTCAAGATCTCTTTTAGTGAGATTTAAACCGGGGTGGGGGTGGGGGTTTGGGTGGTGAACGTAAATTGTTGACGGGGGGGGGGGGTGTAAAATGGACAAAAATTAAGTATTATATCGCGTATCGCGATCGATCGATCGTCAGTGGTTGGCGCCAGAGCGAACTAGTAACTCATTGAATCATAAATATGGATCAGAGGTAAATAAACTAGATTTTTTTCGGCGTGAGAAATCGGATGTGTGGCGTGTAAGCGTGTGAAGACTGTCAAATGCGTGTGTCTCACGCTCAATGCGTGAGAGTTTGCAACCTTGGTGCTGCCAATCGTGTCTGCAAACGTGTGGACATTTCAGCCTACAAGAACTCAACATCAAATATGAGGAAACACGATGCGATAAGTTTGCTGTATGTATAATTTTGTGTAATGGTATATCTCTGAGGCATAACGTTTGTATGATGTAATTATTAAATGTAACGCAGTGCAATACTAAAAACCAGTGTATAGAGTGTATACACTAGCAATATATGATGATTAAGTCTGCTACAAATTGATTCAGTTGGTGTCAAGTTGTAGCTACACGTATTGGCTGACAGTCTCATCAGTTAGTGCCTTTGTGGAACACATTAAAGTTACACAGGCCTAATAATTAGGAACAAACAAAAATACATATTATTTATAATAAATAATATATATATATATATATATATATATATATATATATATATATATATATATATATATATATAATATTTATTTATAATAAATTATTTTTATCATTAAAAGTCACTGTTTCCCGTAATTCAATTTCCCATGATGCAATTTACTGACACGAGACAGTACTCATGCATTTACTCACTACTTGAGTAGCTTTTAATCAAAGTACTTTTTAACTTTTACTCAAGTAATTTTTTAGGATGCATACTTTTACTTTTGTAACATTTGGTTCAAGTAACTGTACTTTTACTTGAGTAAAATTGTTGAATACTCTACCCACCTCTGGAAATGATTCATTCTTTATGACATGGTGCGTTATCCTGCTGGAGGTAGCCATCAGAAGATGGGTACACTGTGGTCATAAAGGGATGGACATGGTCAGCAACAATACTAAAGTAGGCTGTGGGGTTGACACGATGTTCAATTGGTACTAATGGGCCCAAAGTCTGCCAGGAAAATATCCCCTAAACCATCATCACTTAGCTGACTTAGCTGACAGGAGTGGCACCCGGTGTGGTCTTCTGTTGTAGCCCATCCTCAAGGTTCGACATGTTGTGCATTCAGAGATGCTCTTCTGCATACCTCGGTTGTAACGACTGGTTATTTGAGTTACTGTTGCCATTCTATCAGCTTGAACCATTTTAGCCATTCTCCTCTGACCTCTGGCATCAACAAGGCATTTGCGCCCACAGAACTGCCATTCACTGGATATTTTCTCTTTTTTGGACCATTCTCTGCAAACCCAAGAGATGCACGTCTGGCACCAACAACCATGCCACATTCAAAGCCACTTAAATCAGCTTTCTTCCCCATTTTGATGCTCGATTTGAACTGCAGGAGATAATCTTGGCCATGTCTAGCCTACATGCTTATTTGTGACAGCACAAATGCAAAAATTACTACAGCTAAAAAAACAGGTGGAGCCAGAGAGAGTCAGGGGGGACAGAGTGAAACAGGGGGAGTCAGAGAGAGTCAGAGGATATCCAAGAGTCAGAGTCCATCAAGACAGCTTTATTTGTCTAACTTTTCATATGAAGTTGCAGTAAAAAAAAATTCACATAAGTTATAGAATAGCTAATAAAGCTTATAATCAAGAGGAGTCAGAGAGAGTAGAGAGTTAAGGTAGTCAGAAAGGGTCAGGGGAGTCAGAGAGTCGGACATTTTCACTTACTTCACTCAAAACATCATCACTTAAGTTCAACTGAACCATATTTGGGTTTTCAAAAAAATGACTTATAATCAGGGCTCTCAAGTTTTGGATTCATATCAGAGTGTGAGAGTTGTTGACGGGGGGTGGCGAACGTAAGTTGTTGAGCGGGGTGGGGGTTTGTATATCGCGATCGATCGCCAGTGGAGGGCGACATAGATATGGATCGGAGGTAAATAAACTAGATTTTTTTTTTCTCGCCGTGTGAAATCGGAAGTGTGGCGTGTGAGCGTGTGAAGACGGTCAAATGCGTGTGTCACACGCTCAATGCGTGAGACTTGAGAGCCCTGCTTATAATAAAATAAAAATGTAATCCCATACGAATGACTAATTACTTCTCTCAAACCTTAATGGGATTACTCACCGCTAGAAAAAGTATTCACACAATTCTTCACTTCCAAGATACTTTCTAAAATAGCCTTTTTAGAACATAAGGAAGAACTAGCCATTCAGAAGAACTATCCATTCACAGTAAACCTTATATAAAAGAGTTTAACCATGAGCTTAGCATGCTGCCTGAATGCTAATGGAAAGCTGTGGTAGACCTGTGCATAGATTCACCTGACAGTACATGTTTTATCTAGGATATACATTCAGTTAATTCAAAATTATAAGAAAATCTCAGCTTTCCCCACTTTTTAAAATTCTTGAAAATTTTCCCTACACTCAATTTTCACTTCTTAAATCTTCAATTCACAGCAATACAGAATGCTGTGGCAGATTGTGCATGCACGCACAAATTATGCAAAATTACCATATACAATGGTATTAGCATACACGATCACAGTTTAGAATTTTAATACATTAACTGTAATCACTATTATATGCTAAGAAACACAATTAACGCAGCCATCTCAATTTCAGCTGGTGACATAAGCAAACGTATCGGTAACTACATTCCTTCATCATCATGACTAGTGTCATCAGGTGAGCTGAAAGTGGAATCTGCGGTCACTCTGCACTTGCGTATGATCAGAAAGGCAAACCCGAGACAGTCGAGTGAGGAATGGAGAGCTCCAGCAGCCTCTGCACATTCACCTGCCACGCCTTCTCCAGATACCGCTCTTCCTCTTGCATAGCTATTTTAAATCCACAGCAGTGAGGGAAAGAGAGGAGGGAGGAAATATTGAAGGAATTTTATTAGAAATTTTACAGTTAAAAACATGCCCCATGCTGTTTTAGAGAGAAATCGGGACCTCAGAGGGTGCCAGAACCAAGGGTTCAACTTCACATCCATCCACTGACACATCCACCTGAGCCAACATTTGTGACTAGCACCCACGAGTGTATTACGTCTGCAGGGCTTGGGGTTGTGGACTGGTACATCTATAAGACTTACTGGAAGCATGTGAGGAATGCTTAGTATAATTCAGTTCAGTTCAATTTAAATAATGTTCATTGTAGCAGGTATGAAGGTGCTGTGAAATTAAAATCAGGTAACTCCAAAGATGAAAAATAGAATACAGAGCATGGAGACAATGCAGACAATATAACTAAAGGTACATGGGGTGGGTCAGTGCAAGATGTATGCGTGTATAAATCTACACTATAGTGTCCTATAGTATAGTGTTAATACTGATGTGCAGAGGAACTGGAGGGTGACATCATGAGTTCTGGTGGCCTTGAGGAAGATGAGGACAGCTTCGCAGTTATACTATGTTACAATTATATTGCTACATACTGAAATATTAGCAATATTTTACTATTATATATATAATGACATTGACTTTGCAGACTTGCAGCAGAGGGGGGTTTGCCACAGTATTTTTGATGTTTCTGGCTTTGCACTTCTCTGGATTGAGATTGATGGTGTCATTCCCAGGATCTGTTGGAGACACTCCTCCAGCTTAGGGGTCACGTCCCTGTGTGCCCCCATCACCACTGAAACAACCCTGGGGTTAACCTTCCACATTTTCTGTATTTCTAATTTCAGTTCCTGGTACTTACCTCATATTCCCTAATTTGGCTGTTTCCTGCCACATCCATTACCACTGCTCTTTTCTTCATCTTGTTCCATCTTTTAACAGACAAAACAAACTATTATTGAATTGAATTGAATTGAATTAAATTGATTTGAATTGAATTGAATTGAATCTCTTTATTCGCCAGGTATGTTACACATACAGGAATTTTTCTTGGTGGGAGCAAACATGTATGACAAGTAACGACATATAATGAACAAAGACAATGAACAGGTATTTACAGTGAGATAGGACGATAAGATACAGGACAATAAATACGAGAGATACAGATACTGTACGTGGTGGTCAGAGGCTGGTGATGTGTGTATGAGTATACTGTACAGGTAAGTAAAAAGTAGTTAACACGATTATCTACAGAAATATACATATGTTTGTACAGGCAATGCTGATGTGCAGGTTGTTGGTCAGTGCTGTAGGTGAATTTAGTTTGTGTGTATATTTATTATCAGACAGTATGAAACCAGCACGCTGGTATATGCCACTGCAGCAGTCAGGCTTTAAGCCCACAAGCCACAGGTCTCTTGGAAACAGATGCCTAGTCAGATGGAAGTCAGCAAACTGACAGAGATCCAAAAGGGTATAAAGATCAAACATGGGCCCTGGTTACAGGGGAAATACAATGGGAGCCCATAAGTGAGGCCCTGGAGTTTGCTAAACAAAGGTTAACAGCACTGGCAGTCAGACTGCAGAGATACACAAAAAATAAATGCCCTTTTCTCCCAAGAACCAAAGTACTCTCACAGTTACAGAACCCTGAATGTGGATCCATCCAGAGCTGAAACAGAACAGTATCCTACTGGAAGAGCATATGGGAGAGTGAAACAACACTAGTGCTCAGTGGTTAAGAGATCTCAAAGCAAAGCAGCACAATCTCCCAGAGCAGGACCCAGTTAGCATTACAAAAGCAGATGTCTGAGGGCAGGTCAGAAACATGAAGAATAGGCAGTCCCGGGCCCTGAGATGATCCAAGCATGCTGGCTAAAAGGATTAACAGCTATGCATGGCCGACTTTCAGGAGAAGTTAACCAGCTGTTATCTAACGACTCACATCTGGGCAGGGCAGTCCTGGTCATGAAGGACCTCAACAAAGGGCCAATTACAGGCCCACCATCCAACTACTGACCAATAACCTGCCTGTCCAGAAATACCAGCCACCAGACAGAATGAGCATATGTGCAAGTACATGAGCACTAGTCAAAAAACGCCTGGTAACACCACCACTTACTTATAGCCTACCACCACTTATAGAGGTGATAACTAGGATTCCAAGACCTAACAGATAGACCTAATTGAGCATAAGAATCAACTAGCCTATTCATGCTATTTTCCATGACAACGCTGGGCAGGGCCATCTTGGTTGACTTTGTGTTGGAACTTCCGGTGCTACGGATACGCTGATACCGATTACAAGCAAAACGACAAAAACACATAATGACTAGCATAATATGTTCAGTTAGAGCAGAGGTGGCCAACCCGTCAGAGACCAAGACCCACAAGAGGGGGGATGGCGAGTGTAAATTATTAGCGGGGGGGGATGTAAAATGGACACAAATTAAGTATTACGTAAAAAAACAAGCACAAACTTCGATATAAACAGAAGTCGTGATATGCTTCAGGACTTTGTCACGTTTGGAGCACACTACGAGCTCTGTTATGTACACAACTGTTGTTTTCTAGGTAAAAAGTGGATAAACTCCGTTATCAACACTCGTTACAACGCCACTGACCTGCGCTCACTTTTAGGAAGAAAATAACAGACAGTGTCAGTAGTTTTTAAACCTCCCTCAGTCGTGTGCGGTGCCTTTGCTGAACCTCGTATGTGGTTTATTCCAAACGTGTGACAGAAGAACCGCGTCTCACCAACGAGACTCAAATCACAATCACAATATCACAGATACTTCATACCGCTAGTCTCCAGTTTTCCACTACGCCGGTTTTAAAAGTATTAGCGGCTCGCTGGGCTTGTAAACAAACCGCGCAGCACAAAGATGTAGCAGTGCTTGACCAACAGTGTTACGAACACAGCTCGAAAAGATCTGAGTGTTGCGGGGCACCTTATAACTTATATCCACCGCCTTCCAAAGAAGAGGACCTGCGTCTAAGGCTGAAGGCGCTAAATTTAAAACATCCACCCAAACGTCCATACGTCTGCTCTTATCATTTTGTGGAGGGGAAACCAACACCAGATCATCCTTATCCCGAGAAATGGCTCGGTTATGAAGCTCCGATGAAGCAAACTCATTGGGTGATTGTGAGGCTATCAGATAAGTAACTATTTTATCAGTGGCCACATCTTTTCCTTGCATTCATTTTGTAATTTTAAGTAATTAAGTAAAGAAGTAAATAGACAAGAATGCCTATTTTATGAAAAAAATCATTAAAATGTAGTAGTGTACACTAATGCAAAAATAGCTGACCGGAACACAAAGGCGGAAGAAACACACACTTGAAAGTGGGCGTGGCGAAATACGGTGAATAAGAAAAGATATGACTTAATGCCACATACCTGTATACTTGAATGCCTGTATAAACATAAGACCATAAGAGTATTCACTGAACTCAGTGGAACACTGGAGGACAACACAGGAAGACAGCACAAGACACCAACTCATGAGAATTTCCCAGATGACCATGAAGTGTGGTATATTACCATCAGCTACCTCCTGTACATGGATGACATCAAGCTATATGTCAAAATGGGAATAGACATTGAGTGTGAAATTTGGTCATATGATGCTAAAAGAGAACATGTTATCAGGATCAGAACAGCCAGAGCAGAACTACCACAAGACTATATAACACATCTGGAGGACAGATACAAACACCTGGGGATTCTCTAATCATATGGGAACCATGAGGCAAAAATTAGAAGGAGTGGCTCCAACAGATGCCAGGAATGGCGACTTTATGGGCAACACAAAGGGGCGAAAAGATGTCAATCCACCAAAGTGGAGTAATGTTCAAGACACAGTGCATTGTGCAAAGGCAGGTTCTGCACCAGGGACCATAATGGAATCCCATAATGGATGTACAAAAATGCACTGATTGTAGTTTTTATGGAAGACAGTGGTCCTACTTTGGAAGAAAGCGATTGTCCCAAACGAGTATAGAACAACTTCCAAAAACAGAAGAATTCTGTGGGTATTGAACAATTTCAGTCTTTAAGTCTTCTTAATGTAGAATGTAATTGGAATGTAATGTGGAATGATCTTATGAAATTAACATTCAAATCTCAATTTGTAAAGCAGACCTTCCAAATAAGGGACAAACAGAAAAATCATATACATTTTCATCATGCAACAAAAGTAATTTCTCTCTTCAAAAACTGAAAATCTGCAAACATATGTGAATTAGTAGCATCTGTCATGTATAGCCAGCTTCAGACTTTTTCTATGGGACAACATTTCTATGAAATTCAGGTCCGAACGTTGGTCCAATCCAAAGTGCAAATCTTATTTCTCTTAAGCCATTCCTTGGTCATTGTCTTGTTGCATAATCCATTCTGTCCCAGCTTCAACTCCCTGACTGATAGCAGAAGATTCTGGAAGAATTGATGGTTCCCTGGGTAATATGGAGTTGTCCAGGTCCAGAGGCTGAAAAGCATGCTCAGATCTTCACATTTCCACCACCATGCTTCACTGTTGGGAGGAGGTTCTTCTCTTTATATGCAGTGTCGACTTTTTGAAGTCAAACATGGTGCATGTGATTGTGGCCAAATAATTCAATTTTCCATCCAGAAAATGTTTTGTTTTTTTTTTTCTTGAGAGCAGAGGCATCCTTCTAGCAACTCTCCTATGAATGCCATATCTATTGATTTTTTGCCTGATTGTAGGCACATGTACATTTATCCCAGATGCTGCCAGAGAGGTCTGCTAGTCCTCTGGAGATTATGTGTGGATTGGCCTTTACCTGAATTATTATTTTTCTGGTGCTTCTTGGTGTACGTTTTGATGGCCATCCACTGGGCTGAGTTACGGTGATGCTCAGTGCTCTCCACGATTTCCCTTATAGTGGATGGATGGTGCAGGAATCTTTTGGAGATGGTATTATAGCTTTCCCCAGACTGATGTTCTGTCACCACTTTCTTCCTAATGTCCTTGGATAACTCCTTTCCTCTCTGCATTGTTGATATGTGTGCTTTTAAGCTTGGCATGAGTGGTTTGGTTTTCTCTCCCTTTTAATCAGTGTGGCTCAAATATTTTCCCAATGATGTCTCATTTGATTGGTCTGCTTAATTGATTACTTGAGCACTCGTGAGTCTTTTACCTAACTGACTTCACGAATGCAGCTGTGGTTCATTTATTTTTGCATATGCTCTGATCCCATGTTTCATGTAGTCTGCTGGCAACTCACACACTGCCTTAAAGTAAATGAAACATAATGAACATTGATGAACATAAACCTGAGATAATAATGGTAAAACAACTGAAAAATCTAAAATACTCAAGGAGTTCACAAACTTTCAAGTAGCACTGTACGTGCGGTTTCACTAGATTCAGCTATGGCATTTTGTTCAGTGCCACATAACCTCTTATGAGAAGCATCTGTTTTCTTAAGGGTAGTTGATAAGATTACTGAGCTGGTTAAGGCCAGAAGAGATTATGTCCTTTATAATATACAAATTGTTATACCAATTTCCGGGGTTATCGTTTCTGATGGTGATGGAGGTGATAATTGGAGCTTTTAAGTGGGTTGTAGACAGGGAGATGCTGCAGGACTCACACAAATGGATTATGGATGCCATGACAACACTGACATCTACTACAGTGTGTACCCAGTGGTTGCTAGCAAAGGTTAATGATAATCTTAGGTGGACAAGGATGAAAGTTAAACCTAGCAAGTCTAGTCATGTGTGAAAGGTAAACTTGTTTTGATGGAAGGAGAACTAATTCTTCCTATACTGGATAAGTCCTTTAAGAGTTTAGGCAGATGGTACAGTGCAGCATTAAACAATAAAGACCAAATTGCGGGGTCTAAAGATGGTCTTGGTGAAAGCTACTAAATAGCACAGAGAAATCATATTTACAAGAAAAATCTCAATTGTAGTTTTCTGTTCCGCAAGCTGTCTTGTATTAGATGGCTACTGATGGTTTATGAAGTTGCAATTACAAAAGTGGACTGTAAAGGATTGTGGGCTGTAAGTGGGCTGTAAAGGATTATGAACAAGGCTATAAGGAGGTCGCTAGGGGTGCCTCATTGTTTAAGAAGTGTTTCATGGAATGAGAGAAAGGTGCCAAGAGCTCATTAGAAGTATGGGATGTGATTGACCAAGTGCAGTGTGGAAAAGCAAGGCTTGGGTCAAGTGATGGAAAGAGTTTAACAAGGCCATATTACTACAGAGAAGGTAAATTATGACTGGTTTTTACTACAGAGAAGGTGAATGATGACTGTTTTATTTGTGAGCAGGAAAAGGAAGCAGAGTGCACAACAATGGCATCACAAGAAAAATGAAAAACAAGGCCAATGGCTTCATTAGGAAAATCGGAAAATCACCTGGCAAGAGTTGTGGGCAATGGATGAGAGTTTCATTAATTGTTTGCTTGGAGCAAGTTGTGACAACCTTCCAACCCACACAAAACTAATTAATTAATTATGTTCTGGGGTTAGCACGCCAAAGCATATTTTATTAGCATGTAAGGTTAGTTTGTCACAGAGACTATATACATTTACACATAATCAAGTGCTTAGTGTATTAGCGTGTTTATTCTATATCAGGCGCTTAAAGGTTAACACTTTGTGTAACAATGATATGACAGGGAATGCTTGGTGATGTAGTAGACAAAATCCACAAGGAACTGGTGGTAATGAGTATGTATTAACAGGCATCAGGATCTTATAAGAAAATAATCTTACATCAAGTGTGTTGTCATTGGACCTAGGAATTAAAAGACAGCCTGCCTTGAGCCTGAGTGGACAGGATGGGCTATAATCCTTCAATAGATCAATCAAGGCCTTTCTCAGACAGCAAGATATGCTGGAGATAGGCCATTAATGGCTTTAAATGTCAAAAGTCCTTGTAGTCAACATGAAAGTTAATAGGCAGCCAGCACAGACTGAATAAGATTGGGAGAATATATTCAGACGTTTTTTTCTGGTAAGGATGTGGGCTGCTGTGTTTTGAACGAACTGGTTTATATGGAGTGAGATTACTGTCTTTAATATGACTCCTCCATAGGTTTACTTCAACAGACAGCAGGACAGTGAGCCATAGGCATATATGAGATCTTATTCCGTGTATAATTCCAATTGCAAAAGTCAAATCTATAGGCAATGAAAGCTCAAACTAATTTCGTAGGAAACTTTGGCTCATTTTCTAAACAATAATATACAGTTTATGCCACTTACGTAGGATGCTCATGTTAGACCAGGTCCTTGCAACAAGTCCCTCAACTGCACCTTTTGGTTTTGTGTAGAAATACCCATATGGGAAAAAAGAATTATTCTTATAAGGCTAGAAGTGTCCTTCTTACTTAAATCATTTACGTCTACATATTATGTTTTTTATATGTTCATCACAAGTCATTGTTTTTTGTGGATGATTATGGCCACATTCACACAAAAACACACATGACAAATAAGGGACTCAAGGGAATTTCCTATAGAAAGTTTATATTTTAACAGTGTGTCATAGCATGTGTATTAGGCCATACTCCTCGTTTCATTAAAAAGTTGTACATTAATTTTATATGATTGTACCTAAGTACATATATGATCCCTTCACACTACTTATATTTTTTACAGCGGATTTAACGTTATAAATGTTTTGAAGATGAAAGTTGAGTGTTTGATCTTGCATACATTTATGTCTTACACAATAGAACACATTACTGCACTGACCAAATGCTACATTGTTGCTTTTTTATTTTGAGCAGAGGATATATAATACAGTCATCAATACAACAATATAATAACACAATATAAAATTAACAACAAAACGAAATTAATGACAAAGTAAAATTTAATTAACATAAATTAACATTAAATTAACACAAATCATTTTTTTCTCTGCTCAAAAAGGAGTATTATATACACATTATATACACAGAGAGAATGTAGGCAGCATTTATTGGAAATAGACAACTTCTAACACTTTGCTTGATAACCAGTTTAACAGTTGCTTCCATTTAAGCCTGTTTCACATTCTCCCAATATTTCTAACAGGCTCCTCAATAAAAGCCAACTACAAACTTTAGACATTGTAATAGCAAGAAACACTCTTGCTTGTATTCATCTTAAAGCATTAATGTTTCTTGATGCTAGTCCATTTTTCTTCCCTCTTAATTCTGTCAGTTTGGCATTGATTGTAGAGCTAAGGGTTGGTGTTCCCCAATGAGATGAAATTAAGAACAAAACTTACAGTTAACAGTGGTTAACATTGGCACACCTGGATGCTATGTTAAATATTTCCTCAATATTTATTATTACACCGAGCTTAAAAACATTGGCTGGTTTAAAAAGACAAAGAAAGCCACTATGCAATTAAATTAGTAGCAAGCTGGCTAGGCTAAAGTCACGTGATGGCATACTGCACATTTGTTTGCCTACTTAAGTATATCATCTAACCCCATACAGTAACGTTAATGAATATAACTGCTGTAATGGAAACAAACTAAAGCTGCAATACGTATTAGAGACAAATAACGCAAATATATAGTTTATTCATACTTACTTGTATTGAGTGAGTAGTGGTTGCCCTGTGAGAGATCCAGAGTAGTAACGGCGCGTGTCCGATATAAAAATACAGCTTATTCTCTCGTTCATTATTGGTTGTAATCAGTGATGTCAGTAACGCGTTACTAGTAACGCGTTACTCTAATCTTACCACTTTTTTCGGCAACAAGTAATATAACGCGCTACTATTTCCAGTCCAGTAATCAGATTAAAGTTACTTATCCAAATAACTGTGCGTTACTATTTATATTTTCCCTAGTAAAATATATATTTTTGCTTTCTTCTTGGCTCAGTTCTACTTTTGCGTCTGACCGTAGCGTTGGACTCCGCACGCTGCGCGCGACCCTGTGAGAGCGCAAGCACGTTTTACAAGTCATTCTGTGCAGTGTCCTCCCGTAACGATATGTGGTAGTGTAAAGAAACACCCCTCAAAAACAGGGGAAGGAACATTTACCTGACCAATTTTAATGTTGCTTTGTGTTCCACGTTTGAAAAGTGCTGGAATTTTGACTAACGTCGCCTACTTTAAAATGCTTGAAATTGTAATGGTATTTCGTTTCACAAGCTGTCTGACTGAACTGGGGTGGGTTTCCCGAAACGTTCGTAGCGCTAAGTACTTCTTAACCTCGTACGTTTCATACGAGGTTACGAAGTACTTGGCGCTACGAAAGTTTCGGGAAACCCATCCCAGTTCGCTTGTATTACGTTTACAAATAAATTTACAAATAATACCGCGCAGCTACACAAACGTAATGTCAGGAGATACTGTAGCGACTCCTACTCCTCACGGCGAGTCTCGCCCTTTAAGTGACACTGGGGGGGCGGAGCCTGCGCGCGCCAGGGTTGCGTTATCAATAAAGTTTCCCTCCTCGGGATTTTTGGATTAAGCAGTTTCTGCCTCGGTTACCGAACCTGCTTCAATACATTGTTACTGTTAAAAATGCACTTCCAATAAAGTGAGTATTGGAAAAATTTATTTTGCTGCTGAATGTAACTACTAAAGTAACTTGTAATCTAACGTAGTTACTTTTAAAATCAAGTAATATGTAACGTAACTAAGTTACTTTTAAAAGGAGTAATCAGTAATCGGATTACTTTCTCAAGGTAACTTAGCCATCACTGGTTGTAATACTTATAAACTAGAGTTAGCTAGCTACTCTAGATAACATAAATGCCAAAACGTAAAATGTACTGCCATTTTAATACACAAGAAAAAAGAAAGAAATATTCAATATCGCACATTAACAAGATGGAAAAGAAGGTAAACAAAAGTAGCTTAATGTTTGAAACTTAGGCCACTGGTGCGCAGTGTTGCCAACTCTGGGGACTCTGAACAAACACGCTCTTCAGTTGCTGTCATCTGGGCCGTGAGCCCCGGCGGGTGCTGCCGTGAGCCCCCAACACTCAGTACAGTCCCTCACTCAGAGCAGACCCTCACCGCTCCACGTCCACACTGCAAATGAACTGCGCATGCCCAAAGCGGCCGCAGACGGGGGATGTAAATATAAGTGAGACATGAAAAGAAATCACTGAATTTAACTCACACAGTCTCAGTCATTCTTCACCTCATTCACCACGTAGCTGGTCACTCGACTCGTCCACAGTGCATCTCTGTGAATGCTAAACATCTAGCTAACTTGCTCATCATGTCTCACTCTAAACTCTATTCTCAAAAATACAGAAAGAGTGCGAATCAAATCCTGAATTTAAAGGTTGGCTGAAGCAATGTATTGGAGATAATACACGGGCATACTGCCTGTATTGTAAGGTTGATTTCTATGCCAACTAGTTCCTGCTAACTGCTACTCATATATTTAACAACACAGCAAAAAAACTATTTATGTAATTTACGTAAAAATTATTTATACAAAGCATTAAAGTCATGTAGTTCTTTTGAGAAGTGACTGCCTATTTCAAAGGCAACAGATGTTGTTCATTTGTAGTTCTAACATATTTAGGGTGTTTTTACTCATTTTCTTCTCTCCTAACGTTATTCCTTTACAGCTTCAAAAACATGTATTATGCAAATTAGGTGATGACGTCATTTAGCGACTTCTAGCGACTTTTAGGACAACCAATAGCGACTTTCCTTACTGAGGAGTTGGCAACAGTGCTGGTGCGCACTAGCCTTTATGTTTGTCTCTACAATCTGCATAGCTCAGTCAGGTGAATAGGTGGGGAGTCATAAATAGATTGTCACCCTTTACATATTTTTTATTATCTGAACCTTCCAGATATATGACATTCAAATCTAAACACATTGTAATGCTCGGGCGAGGCGACAAACGAGACAGGAATCCTTGCTTTTGTTTTTCCAAACGTTACTTTTAATAAACATATAAAGCGCAATAGCGCACGGAGAACATGTACACATGCACACACAACGTGCAGACTCAGACAACGACGAGCACAGGACACTGCGCGAAGTAGACAAACCACATCAGCCCCACGTGATGACGAGACGAGCCACAGGTGAGTCGGATTATCACAAAACATAACCGCACCCACGGAGGTCCACAGATGCAGACGAGTAGACGCAGACGACGTAAACACACGCCCAAAAGGAGGGCTCGGGGACCTCAACGTGACAGACCCCCACCAAGGGCACTACCCGTCCTGGGGTGCCAACAGAACCGAGTGCCCCGAACCCACATCGATGGCAGGATACGACGCGCTCCGTCCTGCGTCTGGGAGATGACCGCCCTCGGTGGAGAGTCCGCCACGAACAGCCTAGAACACCCTCCCTGGGAAGACCGGGGAAAACACGTTAGACAAACACAACGGCACACTGACAAACACACAAACTGGAACATTAACAGACAGAGGTACAAAAGGGAATAGGGGATTAGGTAGACACACAGGAACAAACACGAACACTGGAACAGACAAACACGATATTGGCGCCAGGCTTCGCGCCAGGAGGAGAGCGGCCAGGGGAGAGAAACCGGGAGCTGCTGGTGCTGCGGTAGGCGGTCCTCCTCCTGCCCTCGCAGCAAACCCTCCTCCAGGTGCAGCGTGGCTGGCGGACGCGCCAGGTGCAGCGAGGCTGGTCTCTCCCCTTGGTGGGCCACACAGGAGTCCTTCCTCGCCTTGCGATTTCCCTCTGGACCCGATTGTGGGACTGTCTACCTCTTCCTCCATTGCCTCCTCACTGCCACTGGACTCTCCTCCTCCTCCTCCGTGTAGGATCCCTCGTCCGCGCGCCCAGAGCCACCCGAGCACACGGAAGGAGGGTAGTCCTCTTCTTCTTCCTCACCATAGTCCACGGTGGGGGCGTGACACATGGACGGAGGGTAGTCCTCTTCCTCCTCCTCTTCCTCACTGTAATCCATGGTGGGGCGTGACACACGGACGGAGGGTAGTCCTCTTCCTCCTCCTCTTCGTCACCGTAGTCCACGGTGGGGGCATGGCACACAGAGTATGAGAGAGAGAGTTTAGAAGAAAGTGAGAAAGAGGAGCTGTCAATCCACATGGAGGATATCCTTACGTCACTGAACCACAACCTCCCCTAGAGAGGAAGAGAGAGGGGGCAATAAATGAGAGAAAGGGAGAGGAGAGAAACACTGAAAGAGAAAAGAAAGGAGCAGAAGTATAGGTTTCATTTCAACTATTGGGATGTTTTGTGCACACCACCCAACCTAACACAATTTGAGAAGTGTGTTCCCACCCCAACCTCCCAAAAAAACAAAACAAACCCTACACCTATGGTACAGAGGATGAGAGAGGGGAAGAAGGGAAAGGGAGAAGGAAAGAGGAAGAGAGGAGGTGGAGAGAGAGTAAAGAGGTGAGAACTAAGGTCATAATTGGAGAGTGCCCTTGACTGGCACTGTTAAAAGGGGCAGAGAGGAGTGTAAGTATCATGCTGTCACGCGCGGTGCGGGGCGAAGGACGAGGCACAGAATCCTTGCGTACTCACGGTCACGTTTATTAATTACAAATATAGCGCAGTTAGCGCACATAGAACATGCACACACAAAACGGGTACACTCTTAACAAAGACCAGCATGGGACACTGCGCGAATAGATGAACCACATAAGCCCCAAGTGTTGACAAGATAAGCCACAGGTGAGACCAATAAAACACTTGGACACAACCGCACCCACGGAGATCCACAGACACAGACGACTTGACGTAGACAACGTAACACACGCCCAAAAGGGAGGAGTCAGGGGCTGTAATGTGACACATACCTCCTGTTTGCCAAAGGTGTTTCTTCACAAAACTAGACAGACGTATGCTTCACAACTCAATTAGAACATTTCTAAACAGCAAATATTCACCACACCCTTTATATATTTCAGAGACAGGTGGAGCATGATCACACATTAAGCAACAATATGGTTGGGGAGAAAATACCGTACACAACATAACTGCAGAAATCTCATAGATACAAATGGCTCTATGAAACACAGGATGACAAATCTGGAAGAGCTGCAGTGACCTCAGGACATTTTTGCTTTTCTTCACAGCTTTGACTAATGGACAACACCATGGAGAGCACTCTTTGAAGAAAAGTTTAATTGTTCTAGATTTTACCTAGATTTTTCTTTCAAATGAGCTTGTAGACCTGAATCTCAACCAACCTCTCCTGAAACATTGACTCTACAATATACAAAAAGGAATTGTTGTGTGTGTGTGTTTGAGGGGATACAAGGAAGAGATTGCCTAAAATCAAGGGCATGGTAAAGGGGGGGAAAGTGGACCTGACTATCCAGGGCCTGAGTAGGGAGAGGGGTCCATTTTGCACATGTTTCTTGTTAACTGGCATTTATAGGGGCCCACTGACATTGAGAGTGTACAGGGTCCAGAATTTGCTGTTACGCCCCTGCCTAAAATTAATCAAATTTTCCTTCCTATGTAAAGGAACCTGGGCAGTCCTTAAATGCGGAATAAGCCTCATCATGCTTGAAAATTAGGATTAGAGGCGCGAGTCTGACAAAATTCTGTCCGTTCCCCTCACAGGCTGCGATGCTGGACCTGTATTGCAGGTTCCGATTCTGCTATCAAACGGAGACAACTAAATCACTGTGGGCGGCTGGACGCAAGTTTAAATGGCACTACTGCAGATCTGCTTTCTTGGACGTGATTTCCATTGGTATTCTAAAGGACGCCAGCTGACGTGATGGTAATTCTAAACGACGCCAGCTGACGTGATGATAATTCTAAACGACGCCAGCTGACGTGATGATAATTGCCCGGCGTGATTAGAGGTGTGGGAGTACCGTCGTGTGCGCGGCTGTTTACAAACGAGCCGCAATTAGCACGCGCCGCGTCTGCGCCGCGCAGCTCGCTCCGCCCCAACACAGAGCGTGGAAGAGCAAAGCGGTAAAAATTCAGTGCGTGTCCTGTGGCAGCAAGGGGAGAGAGGCGCAGCTCTCGGAGGAGTGAAACGCAGAGGAGAGCCTCTAAACCTGCTCGCTGTGGAAGCCACACTGTTAATAATTAACATCCGTGCTGCAGGCACAGGGAGGCTAAAGTTCCTCTAACAACTGCCTCACACACTCGCTCACATACGCAGTCCTGCGAGGATAAATTATAGAATCGCACACACACACACAAATTTCATGAATTATAGATTATTTATTTGCCCCCTATGTTAAAAAAAAATCACCTTCCACACTTGAACAAACTGAACCTAATCAGACAACCTGATTGATCCATTTTTGTTTTTCTCAATAATCGACCACAAATCCTCGTTGTTCCAGCGAGCCATGGAAACGGAGATTCCGCGTTGCCTGGAGTCACTCGTCAGTCTGCCGCGTGTCACATTAAGGCCGTAACTAACGAGCACTAATGAATCGCAGAAGCCATTAAGGGCGGGGCGAGCGCGTCACTCGGTGATTTAGCGGCGCTGCTCGAGCTATCAGCGTGGGCCGCGTTGCGTGTCCTCAGGTAAAGAACGCAGCGCGGTGAAAAACCCAGTGCGTGACACCATTGACTAACCATATTACCGCCTTGACGACACTTAAAGGACAAAAACTGTTCTGAAGATCAAAAAGTCAGCAAATGGGTCGTTAGGTATAAAAATAATTCGAACTCTGGCAACACTCGGCTCAGTCATTACACTTAAAGAGGAATGCTAACTTTTTTCAACGCTCTGCATTCCTGAAAGGGTTCTTTCTGAGTGGAAAGACGAAGGTTGTTTTGATGCTGTGGCAGTCGAAGGCTAGCCGGGGAGGGTGGTAAACAGAGCCTTAGCAGAAAGCTTTTAAAATCAATTCCTCCGCCACAGTCCTCCCGCTTAACCCCCCCCCACCCCCCCACCCCCCTTCCAGGAGCGTGCGCGCACACGCTTATTCCCTCTCGCATCACCTCCCCTCACTCACACACAAACACACACATACTCCCTCAACCATTCTCTCTCTCATTCACACTGTCGCTCATTCTCTCCATCATCCCCTCACACACACACACACGCACACACACACACACACATACACATTCTTTCTCCCTCTCTTTTTCTCTCACACACAAACACACTCACTCATTCTCTCCCCCTCTATCTCTCTCCCTCTCTGCCTGTATGTTAAAAGCTCAGAGCAGGGGGTCTGCCGTTGTCACCATTAGTATGCAGTGACGTGCTCGTTCCAGCGCGGCGCTCCTGATGAGGCTATAATTGTTTCATTATAATCGGCCTGCGCTCACACCTCCTCTCGGAACAGGAACCAATCAGCTATTACTGCAGTCAGCACGCTGCTGTCGGTGGCTCCTCTGAACCGAGCCCAGAGCCTCAGCCAAGCACTCCCATGTGGACCCTGGGGTCAGGGACTGAAACACATGCTCCTGCACTAGCCTCGCTCAGTGTAGAGGTCAGAGGTCAACTGGATGCAAGATGCTCCACAGGCAGGAGCACATCATGGCAGATTCTTTGTGTGCATCATGTGGGTGTGAGTGTGAGCGATACAACGGTGTCCATGTGTATGTGTTTTCTGCATTGGATGCTCTCCTAGTGTGTCTCCTAGTGTGTGCAGTGAGAAACTCTCAGATGTGAAAATTTAAAATATTAATAATTTCATAAAATATACAATACTTTTTGAATTTTCATCTTATGAAACTTTTTTCCTCACCTATAGTTAGGCTCAAAACAGGAGCCCACATTTCATTAGCGGGAGGGCAGTACTGGAAGGCCTGTCATTACAACTGAAATAGGATGCATGTCTCTCCCAAGAACTGGGAGGACTGGGTACTGGGAGGACTGGGTAGTCGAGGACTGGGTGGGCTTCTGCAGCTGGCAGTCACTGAACTGAGAGCAATACACCTACAGTCTTTAGGCAGGCACAGAGAGGTGTGTGTGTGTGTGTGTGTGTGTGTGTGTGTGTGTGTGTGTGTGTGTGTGTGTGTGTGTGTGTGCGCACACTCAAACACAACATACACAGACCCACAAAACAAACTCTCCCAGTACCTGACTCCTCAAATCCAGCAGCCATGCTCCAAGCTCAGGGAGTCATTCTTCCAAGCTGAACACTGATTTATGTTGGGTTGTTTGATTACAATGAAACCTTTATTATTGTTGAAACATCAGTCTTCAGTTTTTAAGCTCCATGAAATTAAGGTATTCTGAGAACATTTGATTTGATCTTTTCAGGGGTAATTCATTGTACCATATATACTGCTCTTTAATGGTCTCAATACCAGAGTTCTTCAACGTTCTTCCTGACCATCACCACCATTTACCAAATCCATACAAATTTCTGTGTGAAAGACATTTTGAAGACTACTGTACACATCTATTCATCAACGTTTCCATGCCTTGGTCTCACCCAGTGGGTTCCGTACATGTCCAAGGCTTGGTCTCACCCAGTGGGTTCCGTACATGTCCAAGGCTTGGTCTCACCCAGTGGGTTCCGTACATGTCCAAGGCTTGGTCTCACCCAGTGGGTTCCGTACATGTCCATGCCTTGGTCTCACCCAGTGGGTTCCGTACATGTCCATGCCTTGGTCTCACCCAGTGGGTTCCGTACATGTCCATGCCTTGGTCTCACCCAGTGGGTTCCGTACATGTCCAAGGCTTGGTCTCACCCAGTGGGTTCCGTACATGTCCAAGGCTTGGTCTCACCCAGTGGGTTCCGTACATGTCCAAGGCTTGGTCTCACCCAGTGGGTTCCGTACATGTCCATGCCTTGGTCTCACCCAGTGGGTTTCCGTTCTGAACGCGGGTTCCTCTCAAGGTTCCTTCTCCATTCCAATCTATTCCTCATTGCCACGGTTACACTGCGGTACGTCATTTGGGTCTGGGCCCGGGTTTGTTTAAAGCTGCTTGGAGACTTTGCCTATTGTGAAATGGGCCATACAAATGATAATGACTCAACATGACTTGACTTGATTATGGATCTGAGTGAACAGCAGACTCTACATCGCTCAGTCACAGGAAAACCTAACAAAATACGTCCCTCTGTGTCCTGATGTTTCACCAGTATGTTGTTTTCAGCTCAAGTAAATGCCATCTGCTTTTGGGAAGAGGAGTCTGCTTTTGTTAATGTAGAACATCAGGGTTAATTTTTTTGTTTAAACCTGGAATTCACACACTAGGTGTTTTTGTTGCTTCTGAAATCTCATTTGGTTTCAGAGTTGATCACATATGATCTCTTCCCTCACTAACATGAGCCTCATCAACCACACTCTCCACTGCAGCTCCGCCACGCACCACGAGCCCGGCAGCAAGCTCCAGTGTGTCACTGATGATCAGCGTTAAACACAACACGTGGACTGCAGACGTGGAGAACCCAAATCATTGCCTAGTGAGCTACCTCACCTTGACACCACTCTCTCTGGCATGCACCCAACTATGGTGGTACAAGTTAGACAAAGCAGCAGTTGAGAGGAATTAGGTAAACCAAACAAAGAACAAACCTGTAGCTAATATGTGAGGTGTGTTATTTTTATGTGAAATGTTACATGACAGATTGTGGACTGATACACCTATAGATGAGGCTTATGAATGAAGTATTATTTTCAAGCCAAAGTGAAGCAAGCAGGTCTGTGATTTTTGAAAGCTCTGCAGAGGTTCCACATGTGTCTGCTGGGGCCTTTTTCTCTCAGGAGAAGCTCTGTGTTCATGGAGAACACGCCTGGCAATGAACCCCACATGTTCGTGTGTGCAGGAACATTCCCACCAGCTACAATTGGCCAATCTCCATCAATCAGGAGCCATAGGGGTGAGCTCTTATTAATCAGCTACCACAGGGCTGAGCTCGTGGTTGAAGCTTTAGAAAATTACGCATTAGTGCTACAGAAAAGGAAAAAAAATAAAGTTTGGAGGCGCAGCGCTGAAGCGTGCCCTTTCTGCCTGATCCTCGCCAAGCCGTGGACACGCCGCTCCGATCAGGTTCACTGGTTCTGCGGGCGAAGCTTCTGTTCTCCACTGGGTCTCCACGCTGCACAACTTAAAGGAGTAAGATGTGAAGGCCAAGGTCGAGCGCTGGAGCTGCCCATTGTTAATTTCGCTGCTGACAGATCACTGGTTTTACACTTGGAATGCAGACACCAGGCAGTTGCATAAACAGCCTCTCCAAATGGCCAGGAAACGTGGCCGTCTTTGTTCCTTTCAGGAGAGAAGGCTTTCTTCATACATGGCTTCCGAGCTCTCCGCACCGCATGCTGAAGAATACTGTTACCAGGCAACAGGCATAACAATGACACAGGTGCTGGAGCTGTCTGCTGGGGAGGGCTTTATCGTCTCCCCCTCTCCTTCTCTTCTGCTTTCCATCTTTTCACCTCTTCTCCTCCATCTCTCTGGCACTTCGACTTTTCTTCACCTGCCTACACCATATTTAGGAACTTTCCAAGGATGGGTTAAGAGTCTTTGTTCTGATAATTAAACTCAGGTGACCATCGTATTGTTGTGCTCACCGTTTCATGATCTTGTGATGTTTGTCAGGCTTTTAGAAGAAATTAGTCAAATGGTCCTTGTGCAAGCATCAGCAGCAGAGTGTTTGTTAAGACTCAAGTTTTGTGTTTGTTTTTGTTTTGCTTTCTCTTCTTAGCTCGACATTTAGTGAGTACCAGTTAGTCAACTGCAAACAAAGAAAAGTGAAAAAGAAGGAAGAGAGAGAGATGGAGGAGAAAAGGAGAGTGAGATACGAAGAGCAAGGGAGACAGAGAGACAGTGACAGAAAGCAAGCGAGAGAGTGAGAGAGACCATGAGGTCCAGGCACAGATATCAATGTGTTAACACTGCAGATACACAACACTCCACACAGGAGTCTCAGACGCTTTCAGCAGCAGCTAAATAGCCCCTCCGCCCTACCTCTGCTGTCACCCCCCCCCCCACACCACCCCAACACCACCCTCCACCAGTCCACATCCCCACCCACGACCCCCCCCCCCCCCCCCCCCCCCCCCACCAGTCTTTCTCTGTTAATCAGAATGGCCCTTCTCTCCTTCCTCGGCCCTGACACCCTCCTCTCTGTCAGGCAGCAGCTAGCTCTGTCCCCACACACACACACACACACACACACACACACACACACACACACACACACACACACACACACACACACACACACACACACACACACACACACACACACATGCACGCACGCACAACGCCGCCCCTGCAGTTAGCGTGTGCCAAAGGCCGCCCCTGTTCTTCAGCGCGTGGTGCTTGGGGCAGGAGAAGCCGTGCGATAATTTCCCTGGCACTACAGCGGCTTGACGCACCCTTCCTCACCGCTACCGCCACACACACACACACACACACACACACACACACACACACACGCGCGCACACACACACACGCACGCACACACGCACACACACACGCACGCACACACACAGAGGCAACATGAATGGCAGGGTAGGAAGAGCAATAGAGGTGAAAGAGAGAGAGAGAGAGAGAGAGAGAGGGAGGGGAGAGAGAGGGAAGGAGAGAGAGAGGGAGGGAAGGAGGGGGAGAGGAGGAGAGAGAGAAGAGAAGGGAGGGAGGGAGGGGAGAGGGAGGGAGAGAGACAGAGAAAGAGGGAGGGAGAGAGAGGGGGAGGGAAGGAGAGTAGAGGGGAGAGAGAAAGACAAGGGAGGGAGGGAGGAGAGACAGAAAGAGGGATGGAGAGACAATGGTGAGTTAGTACAGTGCTTTATACTGTATATACACAATTGTACAGTAAATGGTAATCATCTTCATATTGTACTAAAACAATGCACTTAAGCTGCATGTTTTATGTGTAGTCTTTGCCATTATTTTTATTTGGTTAAACTGCATGTTTATTATGTGTGTATTCCACACGTGTGTTTAAATGAGTTTCTCCTCACAGGGCCTTTCCCTAGTAGATCAAATAAATGAATGTGGGATAAAGGAAGTGTTTGTATATGTAGTGACTATATATTATGTGGTGCTGTTTCCACACATTATGATTACAAGGATTATCAGTCAGCACCTTTTGCTTTTGAATATAAACTGAGAGGAAACAGGAAAGGAGAGAAGGGAGGAGAGGAGAGGGAGGAGAGGAGAGAGAGGGAGGAGAGGAGAGGAGGAGAGGAGAGGAGGAGAGGAGAAAATAGTTGAGTCACAAGGAGAAAAACAGCAGAGAAAGCCGAGAGAGGAAACTGTGTGTGTGTGTGTGTGTGTGTGTGTGTGTGTGTGTGTGTGGACACCCTCCATCCAATCTGATCAATGGTGATGTTAATCTGCCCTGCAGTGAGCTGGCCACCCCGCCGTTTGATTAAAACATGGGAGAAATATGACGTAAGCAATAAATCTGTTTGTCAAAATGCAGCGTGTGGTGTGAGAAGAAATACATGGGGAGGAGGGGCAGTAGAAGGGGAGGAGCGGTGGAGCAGGGAGGGGTTAGTGGAAAGTGGGAGGGTTGGAAGGGAGGGGTTAGTTTGGGGGGGGGGGCAGTAGACTGACCTCCATGGCGTCTTCACTGCATGAGTAGAGTGAAGCCACTCAACCTGAACGAAATCTTCACCTCCCTCATTCCTGCCCCCTCTCTCCCTCCCTCTCTCCCTCCCTCCCTCTCTAGCATCAGCAGGACCAGCAGACAGAGAAGAACTAATCCATTCTTTCGCTAAGTACATGCCTGGCAGGCTGTGCCTCCTCTGATGGCGTTTTTTTCAGTGTGTGAGTGAGGAGCAGCCTGTGGCAGGAACAGCAGGTCTCCGTGATTCCCATCAGCCCTCTGGCCAGCCACCCCAGTATTCCAATCACTAAACGCATCAATGGCGATGAGAAAACTGTGACAGCAGGAACGCTGAGCCCGAGCAGTCACAGATACTCTCATATTTAAATAATGTTCACGTGGCACTTTGTGCAATATCGCAGGAGCATTCCGCGATTGGACACGTGGACACGTGGACCTTTGTTGCCAGTACGCAGAAGAGATTTCTGTGAAGAATTTGTTTTGGAAGCAACATGACAATGACAAACTTATGATCATTTCTTTGCAAAGAAGTTACTCACATTGTCTCCAGCTCCATCGGGTCACTGCACTGTTTGTTTCCTGAGGTGGACAGCCTTTCAGTTCTGCATCTTGCTTTCTTTCTGGTCAAGGCATCACTGCGTTTAGCAAACTTGACAAAGTCAGCCTAAGAAAGCATGACTGAAGTACTGAAGTGTGTGTGTGTATGTGTGTGTGTGTGTGTGTGTGTGTGTGTGTGTGTGTGTGTGTAGCTCTGCATTTCTCTCTATTATTCAGCTGAAGGATTGAAACAGCAACGGACACAGCAACTTTGTCCAGAAGCCCAAGAGCTGAAGTGAGGGTCAGCCATGCCTTGTAGACCCTGATTGGATGTAAAGCTGTTTATTCCAGAACTCAGATTCACGATACCAGCGTCTGGATAATATCTTAAAGACTCCAGATCCATGGAATGACGCAGACAGCAGCACAGAGGCATTGTTTACTCACAACGCACGTCTGTGCGCCTTTAAAAGTGAAGCGGCTCAGAGTGAGGGAACGACTAGCACGCACACACCTGCCAATCAGAGGTGCCCATTGAACGGCGAGCAGCTGGATTGCCTTCGCACGCAGCGAGCGCGTTCATGCAGCAGCTCAATTAAAGCACTTTCAGACTGAACATCCAGCAGACATGGGCAATATCAGGCATTCATACATGCCAGCCCATACGCTTTCTGCAGTTAGCTAGTGTTTAGGTAGAACAGGAGGCAGCGGGCACTGTTGCTCATCCAGTCAGTGTGTGGCCTGAACGGATGGGTGCTGGTTTGCTGGGGGGGAGGTGGGGGAGTGCTCTCTGCTGCCCCCGCTGGCACTGATGGCCATGCACTCTGCACTGGTGTAGCACCGTGCCTCTCACGCCTTGCGTCTCGCGGACGGGGGAGGAAGAAAGCGAGCTATTGTGTTTTTCTGCCGGCCGTTCCCTCCTCTTCAGTGGCGTTGCAGCTATGCCGTAATTCAATTAAATTACACTTCCTCGCAAAGAAACAAAGAGAACAGCAGATTCTGTCTCTGATTATCTTACTATGGTACAAAGCCAGAAGGGAGAGGGAGAGAGAGGGAGAGAGAGAGAGAGAGAGAGAGAGAGAGAGAGAGAGAGAGAGAGAGGCAAAGTAAGAGAGAGGGGAGAGAGAGAGAAACAAAACAGCACATTTGGAAAAGATCTCTCCAATTCAATGTGTCTTTTCATGTTTAATTGAGACTAACTGTTGTCTAAAGGAGCCAATTAGGGTTTTTTTCCCTTCTCTTCTCCAGAGAAGCCATGCTGACTGTGTGAGCACTCTGCCCTGCGTGGACCAATACGCCACTTCCTGTTAAAGCAGGACCGGAACTCTAAAATACGTATAATATATGCAAACCCTGCACAGACAGAGAGACACTCAGACAGACATAGCATTTCCCGTACTACAATACAGTAGAGTAACTATTCTGAGTACTGATTTGTCAGGATTAGGAAGCCCACCCTCGTTGGGAGGAAGCGACTCGGTCGAATGGAGCCTGCACATGCCGTCATGCAGAGCCTCGTATGGCTGAGTGCAGGACGTGCAGGATGGCAGGACATATGGCAGGACATTCAGCAGGACAGGAGGGCTTGTCTGGATGGTGATTCAGCCAGCAGGTCTGCAGACACGCTGAGCAGCTGGAGGTAAACTTCACATGGTGGTGGTGATGGAGCTGAACTTCACATGGTGTTGGTGATTGAGCTGAACTTCACATGGTGGTGGTGATGGAGCTGAACTTCACATGGTGCTGGTGATGGAGCTGAACTTCACATGGTGCTGGTGATTGAGCTGAACTTCACATGGTGGTGGTGATGGAGCTGAACTTCACATGGTGGTGGTGATGGAAGAGGCATCATCACCTTCCATATACAACTATTCCACAAAAGCCAAAACAAATGCAGGCAGACAGAGGAAATTGCTACTGTTTATAGAGTTCAGCGTTGGAAATGACACAGTATTCATTATGAACTCCAGGTCTGTACATCACACCAGGAAAATGCCAACGGGCCCTGATGGATTAAGCTGAAGAATATTCTAACACAACTGTGTTATTAATTTTAAAATAAGAAAACATTCAATTAATTGTCTTTGAATGCTCCTTAACAGATGAAAATCTGAAAAACATCTATACTGGCTGAACTATAGCTACCACTATAGCTACCACTATAGATACACACAGATATAAACTTATATATACTTTCCAAAAAACAAGCATCTAAATATTGATGCAAGCATTGATACTGACACAATATCATTAAAAAATCAAATCACGATTGCAGCTCAGTTATCATAATCATAATCTTTCCATGTTTGGATATTTTTGCACATGGACATGCAATGTTATGTTCTAAAAAAACTACTATTTGAACCAAACCAATCAATGTAGTATATTATAAAAAACAAATAAAAAAAATGTAAATGAAATCTTACAACCTTACAATGCAGTTACTATCAAAAATTATATATATACTATTATACACACACACACATACACACACACACACACACGCGGCTTGAAAGAATCAGTATCTGTTAGTGCAGAATGAAGGTGCGTGTCAGGAGAAAAGGAGGAGGGGGTGGAGAGATGGAAAGATGGTGGGATGAGGGATGGAGGGAAGAGGGATGTGGGACTGAAAGGTCGATGCGACGAAGAATGAGGCCACGACAGCTGGTCACATGACCTTGGCCCCGTTGCTCCACTGGGGTCAGCTACACAAAAGGACCTGTCCGTCATAAAATAGACACCTCCCCCTCTCCACCCTTCCCCCGCCAAAAGCTACAGCAAATAAACATGACTGACATAAGAAATGGATACAGCCTCCCTCTTCCTCATCTCCCTCCTTTATCCAATCCCTCTTCTCTTGCTCCCTCTGCTGCAATTCTCTCCCTCTCCCTCTCTCCCTCTCCTTCTCCCTCTCTCCCTCTCTCCCTCTCCTTCTCTTTTTGGGTCAGCTGTACCCTTCACACAGAGGTGCTACCATATGTGAGATTTCCGCAGACGAAGCTCCATCTCCCTCTGTCAGCATCAAAAACACACTGCAGTGGGTGAGACAGGTGCCGCGCTCTTGTGTGTGCGTGTGTGTGTGTGTGTGTGTGTGTGTGTGGTCCAGCTCATCCTGAGAGGAGGACTTATTGGGCTTTGCGTGGGCGTCAGCTCAGACAGATCAGGAAGTGTTCACTAATTGGCCGTCGAGCTAAAGGCTTGGGGCGGCACGCATACACATTGGTAATACAGGCCTATTTAGCTTGGGCTCTGCTCGACTAATTAAGCAGATAATCTTCAATTAAGGCACACTGCACCTAGCAGCCCCCTCCTGCGGTTATGGGAGTGCCTGCTCCGAACAGCCTCCCCCTTCTGGAAACACATCACACTCCAGCAGCCCGACACCCCAGGCAGACTCCCCTCCAGCCTCATCAGGGGCCGCTCATTACCACGACTAACTCCAACAGCCTACAACCAGGCAGCTCCTGATTCTCCTAACCTACACACTCCATCAGACATCGCTGCCTGCACAGACGGAAGCCAGACACAGAAAAGTGATCCACCAAAAAAAAAAAAAAAAAAAAAACCTGACAGGATCTATTTTTTGAAAAGGTACTAAACAATAACTTATATAACTCGTAATGCTCAAATAAATGGTTTACTTGCTTATCAGTTAGTTTGAAATGCTTCTACATGTGCAAGCTCAACACACCAGCAAACCTTTCCAATTAATATAACAGAAAACAGCTACTACACAGAACAGCGTAACCTATTTTTGATTCTAAATATGAAATCTACATGAGTTCACCTCAGTTGGACATATTTTATGGATATATTACAGAAGGAGCACGTGACAGGAGACAGATAGAGTCCCAACACATTGCAGACAGATGCCAGGCACTTTCAGACCAGAATTTCTTGAGCTTAAAATGACACTGAAATGATTTTTTTCTGGTTTTAGTTTGAAAAGAAGCAACCAAAAAGGAATTTTAAAGTAACACTCTTCTAAAAGAGAACAATCAACAGAAGAGAATTATCATAAGATGGCAGAACATCAAAAACAGATGTACTTTTCTTCTTTTGGCAGTGAATGGAGACCCAGGTATAGTCATACTGAACTGGTAATATGTATGGCCCTGGTGATAATCAGACTGAATGGGTAATATGCATGGTCCTGGGGTTAATCAGACTGAACTGGTTATATGTATGGTCCTGGGGTTAATCAGACTGAACTGATTATATGTATGGTCCTTGGGATAATCAGACTAAACTGATTATATGTGTGGTCCTGGGGATAATCAGACTGAACTGGTTATATGTATGGTCCTGGGGATAATCAGACTAAACTGATTATATGTGTGGTCCTGGGGATAATCAGACTAAACTGATTATATGTGTGGTCCTGGGGATAATCAGACTGAACTGGTTATATGTATGATACTGGGGATAATCAGACTGAAATGTAGCTCTTGGTACAACAACACTAAAATGGCCTCCAGTGTACCATGACGCAGTGAACACCACCCTCAGCCTCCAGTGCACCATGACACAGTGAACACCACCATGAGCCTCCAGTGCACCATGACACAATGACACAGTGAACACCACCCTCAGCCTCCAGTGCACCATGACACAGTGAACACCACCATGAGCCTCCAGTGCACCATGACACAATGACACAGTGAACACCACCCTCAGCCTCCAGTGCACCATGACACAGTGAACACCACCATGAGCCTCCAGTGCACCATGACACAATGACACAGTGAACACCACCCTGAGCCTTCAGTGCAGCATGACACAGTGAACACCACCTGCAGCCTCAAGTACACCATGAGGCTCAGTTGTCTGCAGTCAAGGATCACAGCAAGTGCTGTTATATAATAAAAAGGGCAATTTTGCTTCTCTTTTTGCTTCGCTTAGTAGTGCAAATACAGTAAGTATAAAACACCCCTGGCCCCAATACACACATATACAACCGTTTTAAACCAGATGAGTCTAAAATCAGCCACTGAGGACTATGGGATGTGCAGGTACAAACTCAGCGAAAACCTTTCAAAGCCTAAAACCCAACAAAACTTTTTATGCGTTCACCCAATTATATATTTACACTGTGCACGCACACACATGCACACGTGGAGACAGACACACACACACACACACACACACACACACACACACACACACACACCTCGAAACACAGGAGAGCGTCTGAGAGCGAATGCAGACTGTGTGCAGTCTGACCTGCTAATTTGGTGCTCTCTGCACTAACGATACCGCCACCGTTCCTGTCAGCGTCAACGACGGCCCTTTTACCTGCTGACTACCCCCCCCCCCCGCTCCTCCCCCTCCTCCTCCCCCCTGCTCCGTTTCCACACAGATAATGAAGCCATCAAAGCTCGCACGCATGCCCGCGCACCGTCGCCATGGTGAGGAGGCGGAAACGAGGCTCTGACTGGCCGCTTCTTCTTAAAGGGACAGGCAGTGGGAAGACGGCGTGAGGTCAAACACAGAGACGTGCCACCACAGACTGCTCACACCTACACTGCTGAACACTTAAGGCTTACCCAGTGTTCTTACTGCAGTGTCTGCCTGACAGTAATCACAAGATACGTTTCCTACTGGTTTCCAGCTAGTGAGGATGGTTCTCCTCTGAATGTTTAAACTAAAACCCTGAAGCCTGTCTCTGTCTGTGTCTCTCCCGAGGTCTGTGTCTCCGACTCCAGTAGCAGGAAGAATCTCTGTCGGTTCAGAGGAGTTTCACCTCTGCTGTCTGCTGTCCTGCAGTCTGCTCTGACAGCTCAATCTCCCAACACTCTCTGGGCACCACCAATTTCTGCCATCACCAAATGGACAAAATACTGTCCAAAGATGCATTGTTAACATGTGTTCAAAGTTTGTGATAAGCCTGTAGAAGTTTCGGAGAATGTGGCAAACCGATGAGGCTATCCATGATGGACCTGGGCAGTGGTGCCAGGATCCTGCTGATCCCAGACCTGTTCCTGATGGAAGACTCAATAGCTGGCTGCTCATGGACTCATTAGGCATTCATGTGGAAACCCAAACTACCATTACCCCAAAACATTTATTTTATCTCCTTTTCTCCTTCCCTCTAGTCCACTCTCAAATTCTCCGTGTGTGACACACACACACACACACACACACACACAGAGAGAGAGAGAGAGAGAGAGAGAGAGAGAATCAGTACGTTATTACATTATCATACTAACAACCACCTACCCTGCGGTTAACTGGCGTAAGACTGTGTGCTCATGTATGACTGTACGTGAGGTGTAATCGGGTGACGCCTGCACAGCTAGACTCTCATACAGGACGTCCGCCGGATTAGCAACCCCTCCCCCTTCCCTCCGCCCTCTCTTCCATCCTCTCTCTCTCTCTCTCTCTCTCTCTCTCTCTCTCACTGCATACCTGTCTGTCTTGCTCTGGCTGTGCTATTTCTGACGCTCGTGTGTCCTTTTCCTTGCGGGGAGTGATGGGGCTGCTGTGTGGCTTGGCCGTGTCTTTGATGGGAGGCGGATGTGTTTTGGGGGGGCGCTGGGCTACACTCCACCTCATCACCGCAGCCCTCTGCTCACCCCCAAGGCATTCAGCCCATTTCGTTTCTCCGCGGCAGAAATACGGGGCCTGCCAATCTCACCCACTACTGCACCGAAATTAAACATCTGCTAAGTGAGATATTAAGCAGTGATCTGGTCCCACCCTGCGGACTCCGCTCTGGAGCAGGAGGTAATTTGCGTGCGAAGGTTTGCTCAATCATGCGCTAAGCCAAACAGCTGATCACACTGGCGAGCGCGTGTGTGAACAGACGGAGAAGGTGTGCTGGTTACACAGCTACCAGCCAGCCGTAACGTTCCTGCTAGCTGCCATGCTAGATGACCCCGACGACCCCCAGTGACCTTCGAATAATGAGACGCCTCCTCCGTCCATGACCTCACTAACCCCCCCCAACAGGCACACGCTCCTCTCCCTCCATCTCTCGCTCTCTCATTCTCTCCTGCAATTTGCAGTTCCTGTTCTCGCTGTTCTCTTCCTCCCTCCCTCTCTCTATCCCTCCCTCCCTCTCTCTCTCTCTCTCTCTGGCTGTGAGCCAGGCGGGGCAGGGTGCCCGCGGAGGCGGCTCTGCTGGTACCTGAGGGAGGTAATTATCCAGATTAACGGAGCGAGCGAGGAAGGCTGACCTGGTGCTACTGTGGCGAACCCAAACACAGCCAGACCCCTCCCCTCCAACACACATGCACGTGTGTGCGTGCGTGCACAAACACACACACACATGCACGCGCGCGCACACACGCACACACACGCACACACACACACACACACACACGCGCACATACACACACAAGCGCGTACACACACACACAAGCACGCACACACACACACAAGCGCGCACACACACACACAAGCGCGTGCGCACACCCATTCTTACATTCTGTCTCTTTTACTTCTGACACCTTTCTGCTCTCTTTCACTCATTTGAAACAATGTTACCTGCCATTTTGAGATTGTGTGTTTCAAATTTAGGGGGGATTTTTTTTGTTTTGAATTTTATTTTACAAATAATAATTTTTCCTCTGACCCTAGAAGGCTGGTGACACTGGTTCCATCCACCGTCCATCTTCCTTTAAGTCCTATGGCCATACAGAGCACATGGCACAGAGGAGATGATTTAAACCCTGTACCTAAGCAGAGCAGTGCTCACCTGTCTTCCACAGGAAGACGTCCATATCACCTTGACCACAGGAGGACATGCTGGCGGTGTGTGTGCCTGGTCGCTGGTGGCTGGCGGTGCAGTTAGCTGGTTTTCTGTTGGTGTGTGTTTGAATGGGCTGCTGAGCACTGCTGTGATCAGGAAGTCACCCCACGGTTACTGCTGTAGTTCGTGGGGGGTGATCATGGCACTGGTTCTCCAGCTGTACACTACAGCTGTGTTGCCATCAGCCGGCGAGGTGGGAGTTTTGTGTGTGTCTGTTGTGGGTTTGTTAGCATGGGTGTGTATTTTAAGTGTGCGTTTGTGGGGTCTGTCTGTGGCTTTGGTGTGCGTGTTCTATCTGTGTGCGTGAGATATTCCCATATGTGTGTGTGTGTGTGTGTGTGGTCAGTGGCTGGTGGTGTTCAGTACAGGAGAGATAACCTTTCTGTGAGGCAGGGTAGAGAGACAAGATGGAAACAGAAAAAAACATCTCAGTGGAATAATTCTAGCCATCTCCTGTCTAGGTTTCTCTCTCTCTCCCCCATGTGTGTGTGCGCATACACACACACACACACACACACACACACACACACACACACACACACACACACACACACACACACACACACACAATTTCTCTCCCTTCCTTCCTGTCCTTCTCCCACACACACTTTTTCCTTCATTCTTTCTCTGCTTCTCTCTCTCTCTCTCTCACACACACACACACACACACACACACACACACACACACACACACACACACACACACACACACCCTCTCTCTCACTCGCCCGCTAGCTCCTGCACACTCTCCCTGTAGACCCCACGCTGTCTGAGCAGCTCTCCCTCCTCCTCCTCCTCCTGTGCCGGATGTCTCTCCTCCAGCGGAGGAGTGGAGCGGCTTTGGCTCACTGCTGCAGCAAATCAGCAATGCATTAGGAGCACCAGCAATTAGTACGGTGGCATATCCCTGCTGACGGCAGCGTGGCGCAACACACACACGCGCACACACACACACACACACACACACACACACAGTAGTGGCATATCCCTGCTGACGGCAGCGTGGCGCAACACACACACGCACATTTATCTACAGACTGCGTGTATATAGACACAATGTATGTGTATATATATATGATGAAATATATATGATGAAATTATATAAACACATGTGCACATGCACACACAGTGCTGCTTGAAAGTTTGTCAACCACCCAAACATGGTCATTGTTTTCTAAAGAATTATCACATTATGATATATACACAATATACATTTTCATCATTTATTTAACAAAAGTAATTTCTCTCTGAAAAAACTGAAAGTTTGCCAAGTGCAAAAGTATATGAACTCCTTTAGTTGGTAACTTGTGATACCTCCTTTTGCAGCCATTACTTCAACCAAACATCTATAACCACAAACGAGTGTCTCACATCTGCTTTTTGGGATTTTGCCCACTCCTCCTTGCAGAACTCCACCAGTTGAGAGAGGTTGGAGCAGGGTATCTGCACATTTTTAAATCTCAAATTCAATTACTTTTAAGACCTTTGGTCTTAAAGGGCCTTTGGTCTGTCAAGGGCTTGGTGGCGAACGAAAATTGTTGACGTTGTTGAGGCCGTATACTCCAACGCTAGGAATCTAGCACTAGGACCCTGGAGCGGTTATTTTCTGCATTAGCGCTAGATTCGGCAAAGTTCACATCGCGCCAGAACAACTGAACAACACACACTTATAATAATTTAATGCCTCCCCTCATAAAATTCCAGACATTTTAAGACATTTTTAGGCCTTGAATATGGAAAACTAAATTTAAGACATTTTAAGACTTTAAGGACCCGCGGGTACCCTGTGGAGGGACATCTGGCATGTACTTCACATCTTACCACAGCATTTCTATGGGATTGAGGTCCAGACTGGTCCAATCCAGAGTGGAAATCTTCTTTCTCTTTAGCCGTTCCTTGGTAGTTTTACTGGAATGCTTTGGGTCGTTGACTTGTTGCCTAAACCATTCTGTCCCAGTTTAAACTCCCTGACTGATGGCAGGAAATTCTGGTTAAGAATCTTTTGATAGGCCTCGGAATGTATGGCTCCCTGGATAATATGGAGTCATCCAGGTCTGGAGGCAGAAAAGCAGACCAGACCTTTACATTTCCACCACCATATTGGGAGGAGGTTCTTCTCTTTATATACAGTGTTGACTTTTCTCCAAACATGGTGCTTGTGATTGTGGCCAAATAATTCAGTTTGCCAAATAATTCAATCTGTCCAGAGAATGTACTTCCAGAAAGCCTTTGGTTTGTCCAAATGCTCTCTGGCAAGGTTTAAATGGACAATTTTGTTCTTTCTTGAGAGTAGGGGCTTTCATCTAGCAACTCTCCAATGAATGCCATGTCTATTGATTTTTTATTTGATTGTAGACGTATGTACATTTATCCCAGATTCAGCCAGAGTGGTCTGCAACTCTCTGGAGGTGATATGTAGGTTGGCCTTTACCTGAATTATTTTCCTGGTGCTTCTCTGTGCACGTTTTGATGGTTGTCCACTTCTGGGCAAAGTTGTGGTGATGATGAGTGTCCTGCATTTGTAAATCATTTGTCTTACAGTGGATGGATGGAGCTGGTCTTATAGCGTTCCCCAGACTGATGGACTGTCACCACCTCATTCCTGATGTCCTCAAATGTCTCCTTTCCTCTTGGCATTGTTGATCTGTGTGCTTTACGCTTTGGCACAACATTGGTTTAGTTGGTTTCCTCTCCATTTTAATCAGAGTGGCTCAAATCTTTTCCCAAGGATGTCTCATTTGATTGGTCTGCTCCATTTTAATCAGTGTGGCATTTGATTGGTCTGCTTAATTGATTACTTGAGCAATCACATGTGTTTCACCTGAGTCTTTTACCTAATTGACTTTACCAATGCAGGTGTGGTTCATTTACTTTTGCATATGTTCTGATTCCATGTTTTATGTTTCATGGCAACTCGTGCATTTCCCCTCGAATCACGTAAATGGAATCATTTCATATACAAATGCTGACGATGATAAAATAA
>NC_135225.1:14336609-14349109 GCF_052324685.1 Brachyhypopomus gauderio | reverse complement strand
AATAGAGATGTGATGTAACGGATTCTTTTTTCTGGATGTGACTGATTAAATTTTATACACCATCCCAACACACACACACACACACACACACACACACACACACACACACACACACACACACACACACACACACACACACACACACACACACACACACACACACACACACACTCACACTACTGCAGAGTGAAACATTACTGTGCTGATCAGTGGGTACATTTCCATGCTCATTAGTACCATGAGAGCACATATGCCACCCTTAAACGGGCTGCAAAAGGGTAGCACGGACCGTCACCCCCACCTAGGTCAGCCACCCCTACCTAGGCCAGCCACCCGGCGTGTCTGGAGTCTCACAGCGGAGCCGCGTGAGCGTGCACTCTGCCACGCTGAGGGGGAATATGGAAATGAGCGAGCACGGAGGGAATGCGAAGCAGACGCAGGTCTCGCTGATCCCGCACACCAGACCCGTGCAGCCCGAGTCCCCATTTATCCGTCCCACCCTGCTTTGCTCCCTACGCGCTCAACACATTCTGATAATGTGTATCTGACACTCACGCAGAACCATGCATTCCAATCAGCAGCGGTGGGATCCACTGATTTAACTCAAATCCTAAATGTCAAGCGACATCAGTTACTAGGGATACACGCAATGGCGTAAGGCTAACTTTACCTCAGGACAGTGAGCATGATTACCTCTGCGCAAAATATGAAGAATATTAACATGAACAAACTGTAGACTGATTTACTGTAACATTCTAACTGAAACCTTGTCCAGCTCCACAGCCAAGAAGCTTCCAGAGCGAGGAGGCTGAAGAAAGCCCTTCTCCCCCCCTGCATCCTGATGATGTTTCTCTGAGGGATGACGGAGAGCATCCAGAGCAGCTGAATCACTGACTGGTTGGAGAATTGCTCCACCTCAGACCGCAAGACCCTGCAAAGAATAGTGAGGACAGGCAAGATCATCGGAGTTCTTCTGCCCTCCATCACGGACATTTACAGCATGCTGCTTACACAAAGCCACCAGCGCTGTGGATGATCCCACACACCCCTCACACGAACTCTTCTCTCTCCTGCCATGTGGGAACAGCCAGCGAAGCCCTCGGGTCCTCATGGCCAGACTACGCAACAGTTTCCCCCCCGAGCCATCAGACTCCTCAACTTCCAGAGAATGACCTGACACTGCCCACTGCGCGCGCGCACACACACACACACACACACACACACACACACACACACACACACCAACCAACGTATTCCCTCATTTTTGCTGCACATCTCCTAAGGTCTGTTGTCAAAATACTGTACTTAAATCTATGCCACTGGATTCAATATTGTGTTCTTTTCATTTTTGGGCAAGGGCCTTCCGTTTCCGCCTCCGAACTACACCCACGACTGAATCTCACACTTTCTTACAATGCTTTACATCTCTTAAAAATGTCTTCTGCTAGAATATAGCAGTTAACAAATCATATACAATTGTAAAAATATTGTACTTGGAAGAATCAAATAGAATTCTAATAAAAGAAAAAAGAAAAGAATTCTCGTGTGTCTCGGACAGGGACGATCATGTCCTTTAGGTGTGGACTGCCCAGGTCCCACCTGTTCCTCACCCAACTTCCTCCTCTGTCCTGGAGCAGGGCTCCCCGTCTTCATTAGATGATTACACAAGAAGTCCAACTAACCTACAACTGCACCCCACCAGCCCTTCTCATCAGCCTTCTGACCTTCACACTTCTGCCACTCTTCACCAATTCCTCCTCCTCACATCCTCCCCAGTCCTTACAAACACCTTTCCTTGGATCCTCAATAAGCCAGAGCTTCGCTGACTACAACGCACCCTCGTCTCTTGATTTCAGGGTTGGTCTTGTGGTCTCGAGAAACAGACCGGACAGAGAGTGGTGACCGCTGCACTGTGGCTGCACTGTGGCTCGTGCCAGAGGCTACAGAAGCGTGACAGCACAGATACACTGTGGTACGCACTGTTACCTCAGTGCCTGAAAAGTTGCTTTTGCTATCAGATTGAATGACTGAATCCTCAGGTGACTAGATCAGTTTTTTTTCCAGTGTGCAATCTCAAACTGTTTACTAAATATTTGATTAAAAGGTAAATAATTATTTTATTGATTATTGTGAAATAAAATCAGGCAGTTTAACTTTAAAATGATTATGGACAATGCGGAAGTTTATCGAAGAACTGACAGATGAGAAATAGATGAAGCGAAATGCGAAATGAGGCAGTCCTACATAAATATGTGCTCCACGGTGAAATGGAGTCAGAAAGTGTCTGTTCAGTTCTTTAAATCTACAGCCATTGTGGAAAAAACAAGGGACACATGATGGCAGTGGAGTAGCCAGCCGCAACGTTTCCCTTTGTGGGGGTTATTCCTCTGTGTGAAGTACGTCATATTTATGGGACACACTAAGATTTTGCTCCTGGGGTCATGCCAGTCGGCCCCGGAAACCCAAAGCAGGGAATCTGACCTCTATGGGTTGCACTGGAAGATGGAACTAGCCATCTGGACAGGGAGTCAGAGGGCATCCACTCCACACGCAGCTCCATGTCCAACCACGAGTCCTGCTACGTGTCCTGCCACGCGTCCTGCCATGCTTCTAGCCATGTCTGACACTTTCTGCACCCCACGCAGAGTCGGCAACACATCCTGGCAGTCATGTTATAAGAGCTATAGGATAGCAGCGTGGCCTGAAAGAAGTGTTCATCTCTGTGCTGTCAAGCAGCGCTGTGCGTGGTGCCATTTTGACAAACGGCCTGTTGATTAATGAAGGGTTTTTGTGGTTGAGCTGCTAATGGCTCTTTAATTGCATTCACTTCCTTGTCAGACGAGCGTCTCTCTCACTCTCTTTATCCACCCTCCCTCTCCCTCTCCCTCTCCTTCTCCCTCTCTCTCTCTCTCCCTCTCCCTCTCTCCATTCTCTATCAGTTGTAGTCTGCTTGCGGAGGTGCCACTAAATGTCCTATCTGGATTCAGAGTGTCAAACGTTAACTGCACACTAATGCTTTATGCAACATAGTCAGATGCTCAGTACACCGAGTTTCTTAGACATGGAGTGTGTGTGTGTCCTTTACAAGAGCTAAATTCACCTTGCTGTTCATCACAACATGTACACAAACTTTAAACCCTTACTGGTGATAAAGCACACGGTAACATTGTAATCTACCTTCCAGCCCAACTCGGCTTTTCAAAACTCAGAGAACATCATCATAATATCAAGACATTGATAACTGTGGCTTTAGAGGGTTCATGGTACATCCGGAGCTGCAGTTTGAGTAGGTGGAGGAGCTTCTCCCCTGGATCAGGGGGCTAGTGTGAGCTCTGGATGTAGTCCTCTGTGACGTGGGGCTCAAACAACCTGGGGATCCATAACCTGGGTATGATCTGCATCAGTAATGCATCGCAAGCAGTGTTTACTTAAACAGCATGAAACCCCTACAGACAACATACAACACTGGTGACCCCCTTACAAGCAACGTCAGACGTCATCAGAAGAGAGCTCAGTGCCAGTGGCCCTTGACCTGAGGAACGGTTGTCATCATTAGCTAGAATAGTTGTAGGAATCAGGACTAAAGGAGAACGGCACTCTCACCTCAGTGTGCTCCATGGTCCTCCATCACACATCAACTCACAGCAGGTCTGCTGCACCCTGGACAGACCCAGATGCAGATGAAGACACATATGTTTGGAAAACCCAGTACATACATGAGCAAAATGTGTGATCACTGAATTCCACAACACTCATCGCTCTTTGTTATTACACACTAAAGTGCTGGCGGTTCAGCGGGACACAGGCTGGTCATTTCACACAATGCTGAGACAGTGACAAAAAGAGAGAGAGAAAGTGAGAGAGAAAGAGAGATACAAAGCGAGAGAAAGAGGAGTGAGAACACACTGCTATTTCCTTAGCAGATTTAAACCACACCTGCTCCTATTTATCAGTTCGGTGATGTCATTTCCTCTGTACACTGTGGGGCCACTACACTCTCACTCTATCCCTCATCACTCATACAGAGCCGATCCATCATCACAAAGCGTGCACGCACACACATACACACACACAAACAAACAAGCACAAATACATACATACACTCCAAAACAAACACACTGCTCTGGGCAGGGAGTGGGGGTAGGTCAATGTGCTACATTTCTGGTAAATGATAAATATCTGTATAAATGATTAAACAGAAGTGTTTATGTTAAATGCCTCTTTTGGTCTGTATATGACACAAATATAGAGTTTGGAGTCAACAAGACAGTGCAAGATTCTATTGACATAAAAAATAGATAAAAATAAAAACAACAAAAAAATGACATTGTGGGCACATTTTACTTGTCCCTGTGACAGAATGACAGATGCATGAGAATAGATAGAATAGGTTATCTATCTGTTCATTTAGATTTATACAGCCACTATATATATAGTATATACCAATATATATATATATATATATATATATATATATATATATATATATATATATATATATATATATATATATATATATTAGTTGTGCCTGTATATATCAGCAGCAGTTCTGTCACTATGAGACATGGAAACAAGGCATCAGTCAAACTCCGGTCTAGATGTCAGAGGTAAGAGCTGCCCCTGTGCACTATGGGTAATGGGGGAATGACGAATAAAAATTGCACACTGTCCTCTTGCACTGAGAGATTTATTCAGCACTCCAGACACAGTAGACCATTTCCGCATGATTAAAACCACGTGTCCTCCTCAACACTTTGACCACATCCACAAAATCACAGACTTGTACACAGATGATGGCGGGGCCGGAGTGGGCCCCTTTTTCAGCCCGGGAGTTTCATGCCCAAATCCGGCCCTAACTAGAGATTGATATGAGTCGGCCCATCGGGAATCCTCCCGAAACTCCCAATTAGCCACTCCGGCTCTGGATGCTGGGACAATCTTGATATATTCCTTGAGTCAAAGGCCGTTCTAACCTTTGTCTCTAACAGCAGTCTGACAGTACTACAGCAGTTTGACTGTACTACTTCAAGTGTGGACTACAGATGTTTTATTACGGACTGTTCTCCTGGTTACTGACAGTGATATGACCTCCTAAATCAATACACATAGTCGGCACCATGTTTTACAAATTTGCTAAATCATATATGATCATGAACTTGTGTGAATTTTGCCAGTTTAATCAACACTAAGTATTTTTCAATAAAGGAATTTAGATAATTAAGACCATTTTCATATGTACATTCTCTTATATGCACTGGCCTCAGGAACATGGCCCCTGTTCCCAGATCAGCCTTCAGATACAAGCCCAGCAGGATATGAGCCAAACAGGAACGTAACCGAATGCAAAATTGAAAATAAATAAAAGACAAATCTCAAATCATGTTATTAAGTGTATATATAGCTACTGAAGACAGGTTTGCTCTATTTCATGGACAAATGAGCACAGTATTTTTCACCAGTGACCTTATTTATAGCATTTATCCAAAGCAAGTTACAATTATGACAAAAATACAGCTGAAGCAATTGAGTGTTAAGGGTCGTGCTCAGGGCCTCAACAGCGGCGCCCTAGCAGTGGTGGGGTTTGAGCTTGAAACCTTTTTATTACTCAATCTTCTGAATCAAGTACCTCATCCACTGAGCTACCGCCGCCGAGACACTATACACTAATCTGGTTGACGTACATTAGGAATTACTTTTGGGCAGAAGTGAAGGTCAACATGGCCAATAAACATATACATATCCCCCCTTCACCATTAAGAAGTAACAGCAGTTGCCATGACAATCTGCCCAAAGGTCAGGTAGAAGTATTTGAACTTGTCCACCAAGAACCATTCCACAGAAGGGTAACATCCTGGTTCATAACCGAAAAAATTTTTTTTCCTTTCTTAATAAACTACAATAAAGAAAAACTGAGACGACAGTACAGCTTTAAAAACGCAATAAACAATAATATCTGTACTAGATAACGTCTTAAGCAAAATAAGTTTCCAAACAAAATAAGGTTCTAAGGTTCACAGCTCCGTGGTTCTCGGAAGCGGAATATGTAAACAACGCGCACGAGGACGTCAAAGGGATGAATCGAAACTAGCTAGCGGTGGTGCTAACGACAGCTAGCGTCGCCACAGCGGGTGGAAATTATCATACAGTTAAGCCCGCCCATTAAGAGAGAAGATATGATTGGTCAATTTTGCTGTCATTTGAAACTGGTATTGCGCTGAATTATAACTTCCAGGCCCTCTGTAAACGAAAAGCGGGCATCACAGTCCTGATAGGGGGAGACACAGGCTCACAGGCTTCCACTTAACCCCTCTAGGGGTGGGCGGATCGATATTTATATCGATAGTATCGATACAAAGGTGAGGATCGGTATCGGATCGATACCACGGTGAAAATATCGATTCTTTTGCTGCAGTTTAGAGGTCTGCGCGGGACTGCTTTTTTAATCCCGCTCCCGCCCGCTCCCGCTTGTTTTAATCCCACTCCCGCCAAAAAATCGCTTGTTTTAATCCCGCTCCCGCCCGCACCTGCTTGTTTTAGTCCCGCTCCCGCCCGCACCGGCCAAAAAATCGCTTGTTTTAATCCCGCACCCGCCCGCCACATACACATTTCTGTCGCCCCCGCCCGCAATCCTAATATGAATTGAATTAATTAGATTTAGTACTTGAAATATTCTTATATATTTATTAAAACAGCAATATAGCGATGGATCGCGCTGTCCCATTTCTTACCACAGTCCAAACACATGCCGGCAGGTGACGTACACCAACACTTTCTGATATCAATCACAACAAGCCGATTTCCCTCTCCATTAATTACAATGGAATATGACTTCCATACATCAGACTTTCCTGTAGTTGGCTTAATTGTGGTGTATTCGCCTGTTTTAATTGAATTTTCCACAGCTGAAACTGGTTGACCGTCTACAGCAGGGGTCGGCAACCTATGGCACGCGTGCCACCATTGGCACGAGGCATAATCACTGGCACGCGACACGCTGGACCAGCATCAGCAAAAATATATATAATTGAATATAAATTATTATATTAATGGATTATAATTTCAAGTAAAAAGTATCGCCCCCCAAACAGTTTGGAAGTATCGGTATCGGTATCGGTATCGGTGATACTGACCAGTGTCGTATCGGTATCGTATCGATACCAAAATTCCGAGTATCGCCCACCCCTAAACCCCTCACCTTCCAACACAGATTGAATAGACACGGGTGAATATTTTATTTGCTTATATTTTTGTAATTGTTTAGATGTCGAATGTCAAACTGTAAGATAAAATAAAATTGGATAATTATATATATAATGCTTTAAGAATATTTTAGGCCCTCTGAGAGGGCGTAGAGGGCCCTGACGGTTCCCCACTGGTTCAGAGTCACCGTTCAGAATCATCGATCAGAATCACTGTTCAGAGTCACAGTTCAGAATCATCGTTCAGAATCACTGTTCAGAATCACCATTCAGAATCATCGTTCAGAATCACTGTTCAGAGTCACCGTTCAGAATCATCGTTCAGAATCACTGTTCAGAGTCACCGTTCAGAATCATCGTTCAGAATCACTGTTCAGAGTCACCGTTCAGAATCATCGTTCAGAATCATTGTTCATTATGAAGGGAAAGACTCCACAAGCCAGAGAGTCAGTTCATGTTGCATCATTGCACAGCAGCAGTGACTAATAATGTGCAGATAATGATTTGCTTAATTCACCTGATGTGTTTTACCTGCTGTGTGTGGGAGTGGCACTCAGCTGAAGTACATATCTACAGGACTCTTCAGGTCTGAAGCTACATTCATTAATGGCATTAACTATTAGAAATATGGTATCAGCATTTACACTGTATTCTACTAAATGTGATGTTATTCTACTATCTACTTCATTTTGCAGTGTGAATGACAGAGCTAAAGTCTGTAAGTTGGGTTTCAATGTAGGTCTGTAGTTTGGGATTCTATGTAGGTCTGTAGGTTGAGCTTCTCTGTAGGCTTGTAGGTTAGGTATCTCTGTAGGTCAGTAGGTTAGGTTGCTTTCTACAGGTCTCTAGGCTGGGCTTCTCAGTAGGTCTGTAGGTTGGGCTTCTCAGTAGGTCTATAGATTGGGCTTCTCTGTATGTCTCTAGGTTGGGTTTCTCTATAGATCTCTATGTTGGATTTCTCTGTAGGTCGGGTTTCTGTAGGTCTGTAGGTTGGATTTCTGTCAGTCTGTAGGTTAGGTTGTGCTGTAGGTATGTAGTTTGAGTTTCTGCACATCTGTAGATTGGGTTTCTCAGTAGGTCAGGTTTCTATAGGTCTGTTGGTTGGTCTCTGTAGGTCACTAGGTTAGGTTGCTGCATGACTGTAGGTTGTGTTTCTGCTGGTCTATAGGTTGTGTTTCTACAGGTCTGTATGTTGGGCTTCTTTGTAGGTCTGTAGATTGGACTTCTCTGTATGTCTGTAGGTTGGATTTCAGTAGGTCTGTAGGTGGGATTCTCTGTAGGTCTGTAGGTTAGGTTTCTGTAAGTTGTGTTTCCCTGTAGATTGGGTTGCTCTTTAAAAACAATCCTGTGGTTATTTCCTCTTATGCAAACCTGCACTCCAGACAGACATGCATCAAGCACAGCACACCTGGAGCAGTTTTATTCCTGCGACGTTCCACACTCTCAAGCAGGAGCCCAGTTCAGCAGCACTCCCACTCTTGATTTTCCCTCTCAGCCAAAATCACCTGGCAGTATCGGTGGTCCAGCTCTGGTTCACAGGAACACTTACCCAATGGGATGTAAAACCAATAGACCATAGGGTAATGCACCTGACATCACACCAAGAGCAGCTACTGCAGGTGTGTATCCATGCGTTACCTGGCCAGCATGTGCACAGGCTGCCATTGATGTGCAGAACGCTTGGTGGTACCACCTTCAGACCCAAAGGCCTGGTGTTTTCCCAGTCAAACTGGGACTTTCCATCGAGCTGATGCCTCTGAGCGGAAGAAAAACCCCTGCGAAAGGTACTATTAAACCTGTAAGAAGGAGGAAACGCCACTATCAAAGCTGGCACATCGTCTGTAATGAACAGATTATAAAAATCATCTTTTCATCTTACTGTGTGGTCCTTTATGTTGCTGACGGCATGCTGCATTGCTGAAGGCGCCTGTTGCTCTCGTAACAAAACCACTTTGCTGCGAAGCTTTTTGGTGACGTGCGTGAAAGGCTCATCAGTGCTGGGTGCAGAAGAACACAGAGGGTGACGGTAAAAGCACACCGCGCTGTCAGATCTCACCGCCTTGTCACATTTTTCACTACAAGCACACAGAAACAATGGCATTTCAAATTTCAAATGGTGGCACGATGTGGGTTGATTGCTGCATGTCAGAGTTTACCGTGGTCCATCCCTGTTTGAAATACACGGAGTATTCAGAGGCTGGTACGTGCTGGCCACTACATCTCCATTAAGTAGCACGAGAGAACCCTTCCTCCTGATGCCTTCTGTAAGTAGATCAGTAGGTTAATTAGGCAAGAGCAGCTAGCTGTTAGCACCTGTACAAAGAGGATTTCCGTGTTTGTTTCAATGTCATGTAAAGTTCAGTAAGATGGCGGAATGCTCTCTCTAGAGCAGCATGATAACCAGGGTTATTACCTTCTAACTCAATGTAATAAATTCTTTGTTTCGTGTATTAGAACCATTGTCATTTTTAGAACACTTATTTTATACTTTTCATATGCATTTTCACTACCTCACCCCACCCCCATTTAAAAGAAATTCATATTTTAGTGTTTAGATCAAGCCCCCTGACCACCAGCACCTGTGGTCTTTTTGGGGTGGGTGGGCATTCTTATTTCATTATTTTCCTCACCGGAGTTTTGAGACGGGCATCGTTAATAACGGAATAGTGATTCATCATTTAATTATGATTTGACAAATGCTAGCGCCTTCCCCATTTCCAGCATCCTCCCCCTTCTCAATTCGCGGCAGTGCCACACTGTCATGCACTCCCCCTGGGATTAATTCGAGCTGTCTGTCTTTGTGCGCCTGCTGGCGCTCTCGGGGCGGTGGGAGCGCGACACTGTCAATGAACAGAGCGCCTGACACTTCCAGCGTGCCGCACGCGCTCACTCACGCCTGCACCCCCCCCCCCCCATAACACCCCCCCCCACCCCGTGTTATTGTTTTCACCTTAACCCTTTCCTGCCCACAGCTCACTGCCTGCTGCTTCTGCACTGCACACATACACACACACACACACACACACACACACACACACACACACACACACACACACACACACACACACACACACCTGAAAAGAGACACAACGGCACACATACATGCGCATTGAGAAATGCGGTGGAACAACAACAACAATGTAAAGCTCACACACTTTACGTTTGCGACCAAGACGTTGGAACAGAACTTAGTCTGAAGTATTGCAAAACTTGTGTTTTAGGTGAAAAAACAAGTTTCACTTTGCTTGAACGTTTGATAAATATCTCAACAACTACATTAGTCAATGGAACTTTAATATCAGATAAAAGTCTTCTAATTAACTACTTTGTTTTTCTTGTGAATATGGATTTAGTCAGAAAAAGGATTGCAACAACTCTCCACATTTCATTTTAAAGTTTAGTAAATAATGACCAAAACATTTAGCACCTAACTGTGAACTTAATTTTGATCTAGGTTCATATCTGTGTGGTGGATACAACACTGAATCCCTGTTCACTATCAGATCCAACAGTGTTGCTGGGGTCATTTATAGGATGTCATGGTTATGTTTCCTGTGTTCAACCAGACATTTTGGATAAAACATATTGTTACCGATGGCTAATTTAATTCCCTTCACCAAGTACCAGAGTCATTAGTAGTTCCTGCTAATGTACTACAACTTGGCAATTAAAAACAGTGGGAAGTGTCTCAAGGTTCTATACTGGTGCCAGATATATTTAACTAAAAATGATCCTTGAAACGGTTTAGAAGTTACTCTAGTACGAGTTATCAAACATATCTATTGTCAATATCATAAAAGATCTGAGAAATAATACTTAACAGAATATTTTTTTACTATCTGTAATCTAAATGTAAATAATTGGTTAGTTAATTTTCACCCCAATCTGTGCTGGTATTGTGCTAATCAGTCAATGATGCAAATTCTTGTTTAGATTTTATTTCCATAATTTCAATACTCAAAACAGCAAGCTAGTTATTTATATTAATGGTCCCACTGATTTTGGTTTTACCTTTGATGGTTGAACTTGGTTTTTTAACTTTGTGAAGTTTACCAAATCTAAAATATAGAATTTTATTTAAAAATATAAAAATTTGTGTTATTAATATAGGCAAATGCTTCATTTAAAGATAAATGTTTTGTTATAAAAACTCAATTTGTATTTTTGCATTTTTGATAATCTTGTATTTTAAATCTATAGAATGAAGTACACAGGAGAGGTCATATATCTTAACAAAACTTTATTTATCTTATTTAAGACATGTCTAGGTCATCAAGTATTTATGTATTAATCATTTGCACTATAAATGAATGAATGAATGTTCAATTTAGTGTTTTTTTTTTGTTGTTGCAAAACTAGAAAAGAGAATTGGCTATTAACACATGTAAAAACTCTTGAATCTATTGTATTATTTGTAATTATAATAGTTACAATTTAAGTATAATATAAAGATAAAGATATAAGAGTGGAGTGCAATATAAACATTCCAGCCATCACCACTGTAGTGCCAGACCTCAGACACCCAGTACCTAATGATAACAGTAATGAGTCTGTGATGGCGCTAATGCAGCACTATCAGAGTCCATACTAGAGCACTACAGGAGCCCATACTACAGTGCAATAGGAGTCCATACTACAGCGCTGTAGAAGTCCATACAACAGTGCTATAGGAATCCATACTAAAGTGTAATAGGAGTCCATACTAGAGTGTAATAGGAGTCCATACTAGAGTGTAATAGGAGTCCATACTAAAGTGCTATAGAAGTCCATACTAAAGTGTAATAGGAATCCATACTATTTTGCTGTAGTAGTCCATACTACAGTGCTATAGGAGTCCATACTAGAGTGTAATATGAGTCCATACTATATCGTTGTAGTAGTCCATATTACAGTGCTATAGGAGTCCATACTAGAGTGTAATATGAGTCCATACTACATCACTGTAGTAGTCCATACTACAGTGCTATAGGAGTCCATACTAGAGCATAATAAGAGTCCATACTAAAGTGCTATAGGAGTCCATACTAGAGTGTAATATGAGTCCATACTATATCGCTGTAGTAGTCTATACTACAGTGCTATAGGAGTCCATACTAGAGTGTAATAGGAGTCCATACTAGAGCATAATAGGAGTCTATACTAGTGCTATAGGAGTCCATACTACAGCACTGGATGGTACATTATAATATAAATCTAATTCACTATTACTGAATAAGACAATATATGAATTCCTGCACATTATTTAAAGCTGTTGGTCTTAGGCAGAAAAACATGAAGCAGCACTATCACAGCTGAGATGAT
>NC_135225.1:14259109-14331609 GCF_052324685.1 Brachyhypopomus gauderio | reverse complement strand
TCAGTTTTGTGCCTTGACAGTGTCCTCTTGGCTAACCGTATGCTTACTTGACTCAGAATGAACTATGTTGCTTCTGGAATGATCAGTGTCTGTGAGCTTTATCCTAATACATCTAGCCTGGGGCACTGACCAAGGTTTTTCAGGTTAGCTGCTACAAATCCATTGATTTAGAAAACCGCATCTTGATCTTCTGATCTCTCCAATTACACTCTTATTTCAAAATTGTCTAAGATTTTGGAGAATGTTTATGACCAGTTAGCACTGCAGTTTTTTTAAGGAATAATGAGAATGAGATTGTATCTGGCACAATGATGCTAATCTTTTAATGTTAGGTACCTTAAATGAGTGTAATTTGGTGTCCCACAAGGTTCTGCATTAGGCCTCTTTTTGTTCTCTATTTAGACGGTATTCAGGTCATGTGTTTTTGCTATACCTGATATTTTACATTACCGGAGTTTATCCTACATAATTGTACTGCTTGTATTTAAATTGTATGCATGTGAAAAAAGTTATAATTTTTGGCTATACCAATTTGGTTAATTTCAGCAACTAAGTTGTGTTTTATTTAAGTTGTACATTGCACTGAAAAAAAATTCAGGATTCCAGAATTTCTCACTGCAATGTGTGACTGCCCGTTTCCCTGGTGTTTCTAAGTAAGCTTCAGTTAGTTCAGAATGCAAAAGCCTTCGTAGTCGGACTGCTTGGCTTTGGTTTTATTCATATTAATTTATTCACTTTTGCTGTAAATTGTTGTTGATAATGGTTGAAGCTATTAAAGGTATATCCCCAGCCCCAGAACCTCACTGACCATTTGAAGTACTGTATTCCATCCTGCCCTCATGTTCAGTCTGTAATAAGTTGTATTATCTATAGGCTGAGGTCTGATCCTGACACCACAGTGGGGCTCTGAGACTGAGCTCTGTCCTGATGAAGACATCAGAGGCCTGCACCGCAGTGCCGGAGTTCAGCTCGAGGCTGACCAACCGACGCCCTCTACCTGCCAGAAGTAGGCGCAACATTGCAAACGCTTTGTGTACAATACTGATTCATCTGATCACAATCCTAAAAAGGAATTGATCGATTTCCAAGTCGAGTTCTAATTGCAATTCAAAAGGTTTTAACTGAACCAACTGCTGGGCTTTTAAATGTCACTTAACTCTACCTTTAGTCTTTAGATACAATTCATACATCCGCCATACCTCCAACACAGTCTTCAGATTATTTCACTGTGAAATTATTATTTACTCACACAAAGCACTGGGTACAAATGGAGTCATCGTTACATGTTCTACAGCTCTTTTTCTTAGAACACACAGGAAACAGGAGAGGAGGAGAGCTCACATGCTTACTGACATGGATTACAAACACCTGCACACCTGACCAGACAAGCCCAACCTACAGGCCGTCCACCTGTTCCTGCTTCTCTCTCTCTCTCTCTCTCTCTCTCTCTCACACACACACACACACACACACACACAACCTAGTAACTCTCACAGTAGGAACAGCAGTTTCATGTCTGTTCCGTCTCCTCCTCCGCGGTGACCTGATTGGCTGGCTGGACTCCTCCCGGTGATGGTAATTGAGGGAATCTAACCGGAACAAGGGCAGGCAGGGGAGCAGGGCCCATTCATCTGAGACTGATGCTGGCGGAATGGCATATTACAGGCTAATGTGCAATTAGACAGACGTGGTATGAGGTCACTTTCTCTGCAGCATCTCCATCAACACACTGCCATCTAGTGGTAAACATAGTGCATACTATACACTGTTTATGTTATGAAAAGTGATATATATATATATATATATATATATATATATATATATATATATATATATATATATATATATATATATATATATATATATATATATATTATATATCTTGGCCTACAAAAATAGATGTTTGTCAGAATTTTGATAGAATTTGTTTCAACATAAATTCATGGCAATAATGATGGTTTTACTGTCACTTAAATATTAAGAATTCTGTACTTTTTACAGGAGGCCTGAGTGAATGTTGTTAGATTAGATAGACAGAGGGGAAGTGAGCAGTACCTAAGTCAATTACGAATTAACACAAAGTAAGAACAGACCCATGAAATTTGTGTGTTCGTGTGTGCACGTGTGCACGTGTGTGTGTGTGTGTGTGTGTGTGTGTGTGTGTGTGTGTGTGTGTGTGTGTGTGTGTGTGTGTGTGTGTGTAAGAGAGAGGGAGACAGGAAGGTTAATAAATGAAGATAATTTGCTATCCATCAGTGAGTGTTTGAGTTTGTGTGTGCACTCGTGTGTGTGTGTGTGTGTGTGTGTGTGTGTGTGTGTTTGGTTAATGAAGGTATTTGAGAACTGGTTTTTTAACCTACGTGGTCTGTGAAGTCCTGTTCTGTGTATCTATGACGTGTTAGCAAACAGTTCAGTGAATACATACTCTTATAAATGTGTACTGATCTCCTTTATCAGCCATCATTTATGACTGTGATCGCCTTTAGGAATGTATTATCTATCCAATGTGTGCTATCACATTACAGCATTACAACACCATGATCAAGTTAGTGGAAGGATAACAGACTTATTAACATTTGTCTCATGCCAATCTAAAGAAAAAGGTACCAACACCTTTGGTCAGAGCTGGTAGTGAATGCAGGTGAACGGCACACTTATTTAATCCAGGGACTTATTAAAGCCCTTGTTAAGGTCAAAGCAATCTTTGAACTCTATGCAAAACTCTACAGATAGTGCTAACATGTCAAAGTGAGACCAGAACAGAGCCGTTTTCTCAGAAATGGTGGACCATGATCTCCCGCTGTGGGTGACTTGTCAGCCGTCCACGATGCGACCAATCACACTCTACTCCTCACACTGCACCCTGCACCCGAAAGGGCACAGATCATGTTAAAACTCAGCCGGCTGGAGGCCAGATTAGGTCAGCGTTAACACAAAGTACACCACTGTTTATCTCTGTCTGTGATACAGCCCCAGTCAGCCACAGACAGACCACGCCTCTCATCATTCAGACGTCTGGGCCCGAAGAGCTGAACAGCTCACCAGCCATTACAGGGTTATCTCAGTATACTGAAACCAAGATTTCAAATATCCTCATGAAGTATGTGTGTTTAAGCTAGTAGCCAAAAATCGTTTATATCCCCATTACACAGTGAACAGACGATTTCAACCCAATGGTGCATGATGTGGTCATTTAACATTGTTCATCACTGCTTTGTACATTAACAGCACAGACAATAATCACACCCTGTCTTTAGATGGGCACATTGGACTACAGCTTTAATAAGCACTACATAGTGTGTGTGTAAGTGTGTGTGAGTGTCTGGGGACAGAAGGGCCTCACCAGCTCTTCTGCATTTCTGTGCATGCTAGTTTGAGCTCAGCACACATACACGCACACACAGACCTGTGAAGAAACTTCAGACACAATGACCACATACACTCTGGGTAAACTCACACGCAGTATCACTTCTCCGATACTGGGCAGGGAATTTAGTACAGTCCTGCGTTAGGGAACCTGTTAAGTCAGACTGTGTCGAACCAAGGAAATTCACAGTGACAACACAAACACACATGCTCACACACTCAGTCAAGTACATCCAAACTGAAAGCAAGCCTGAAATCTCCTACAGTCTGGCTACAATTTGGACAGTGTCAGTGACGCTGCTGTTATTCTCTGAATCGTTACAGTGTTCTCAATGTCACTATAGCTCATTAATACAAACAGTTTCTGCTTAACTTCATGTGACCGGCTGGTCTGGACGTTTCTCACGGATTCTGTACTCCTGAGACTTCACTGTCTCTCATGATCAGATTACACACAGAAATGCAAAGTTATCACACACAGTTGCACAAACACAGAAAAAGAGAGCAATAAACACCCCCCCACACACACACACAAACACAGTGAATAAAGGTTAGACATCAACCACACATGCACACAAACACACATATATGTAAGTCTCATATTGTACCCTATTTATTGTAACACACAAACACACACACCACAAAGTTTAACACAGTGGTTACATGTACATTGCCCTTTTCTCCTGTTAAACTCCAGCCAATAAGCACTTTCACATCATTCCTCTTTTAGAAAAACACTGCAGTTGCCATGACAGTTGGCTAGGTGAGGGCAGAGCAGAGTATTTGAACTTTTCCACGAAGAATGGTTTCATAGTGGGGAAAATTCAGTCCTGAATCTGTTATGAAGAGAGAGGGTTGGGTTAGGGTTGTGATAGGGCTGTGTTAGGGCTGGGTTAGGGTTGTGTTAGGGATGGGTAAGGGTGGGTTAGGGCTGCATTAGAGCTGGGTTAGGGTTGTGTTAGGGCTGGGTTAGGGCTGTGTTAGGACTGGGTTAGGACTTGGTTAGGGCTGGGTTAGGACTGGGTTAGGAGTGGGTTAGGATTGCGTTAGGGATGGGTAAGTGTGGATTAGGGCTGTGTTAGGACTGGGTTAGGACTTGGTTAGGGCTGGGTTAGGGCTGGGTTAGGACTGGGTTAGGAGTGGGTTAGGATTGCATTAGGGATGGGTAAGGGTGGATTAGGGCTGGGTTAGAGCTGTTTTAGGACTGGGTTAGAGCTATGTTATGGCTGTGTTAGGACTGGGTTAGGACTGAGTTAGGGCTGCATTAGGGCTGGGTTAGGGCTGCGTTGGGGCTGTGTTAGGGTGGTTTAGGGTGGGTTAGGGCTGGGTTAGGGCTGTGTTAGGGTGGGTTAGGGTTTGTTAGGTTGATCCATCAAAAGTACAGCAGTTTTACTGAGGTCAATGTTTATCAGCCCGTATTATTCTGTAGTCATTAAAGATTGCCAATTACAAAATAATCTGGTAATAAACCAATTGCAGAATTTACTGCGCGTCATAAACACAGAGGACAAAGGTGTGTGTGACAAAGCACGCTCATCTTAGTGAGAGTTCCTGTTTCAGCTTCAAAAACCTACCAACTCATCTCACAATGGAGGTTAGCTACTTTATCAACTGAGGTATAAATACTCAGGCTATGAATAGACCATGGTCACACGCAAACAATGGGTCCAATCATACAACATCTGCATCAGCAGAAGAACAGGAGATCAGAAACTGCACGAGAAGCTGGACTGGCAGTGATGTCAGCACAGGAGCAAGAATCATAAACTACTTAAGTAAACCACTTATAAACCACTTAAGAAGCACAAGATCTCATGCACAAGAAAATTCACGAAACACTGAAAATACGAACTATAAAAGATAACTGATTTAAATAGAAAAGAAGTTAATAATTAAATACATACTAATTAAATACATTTTAAAAAGCAAAAATACCTTGTAAATAGGCATGTGAAAAAGGGCTGCAGAAATAAAAATAAGTGTGAGACCTTAATCCCACATGCACAAGGAAAGGTTTCATTAATATTAATTAATTAATGTTTAATCTGTGTTTTCAAATATCTACAATTACAGATAGATAGATAGATAGATAGATAGATAGATAGATAGATAGATAGATAGATATCTAAATTGTTCTGGAAGTTCCATGATGATTCAAACTTTTCTTCATAATTCTTCTCTGGCTGTGGTCACAGTGTGTGAGAACTACACAGACACTGATCCAGTTGTAAAAGCAGCATAGGGGTGGTGGTCTTCCAGCACCAGCTGTAACACAAATGGAGATCCACAGGAGCAAGAACACTTCATGATCTCTAAAGATCACCGCAAAGTGCCTGTCTCACAATTTCGGCTCTGAAAAATGCACAACATTTTCCAAAATTGGTGAGGCCATTTCAGGAGAGTTATGGTTGAAATACCAGGGAACATGACAGTGGAATAATTTAAGACCTTCCTATAAGCTGTAATCTCGATCTTACAGTAAATTACCCTGGAGCAGGTCAGGCATGTAGCATAGGCTGGGTCCAATGTTGCGAGACAGAAAATGCAAAGTAAGCTAAGACGTATCTTCAAGTTAGCTAGATAAAGTAGATAGATTAGTCCTGCTCCTTAGACAGGTGCCTGACCAGTGTGTGCTAAGAAAAAGCAAAAGCATGGTTAGTGGGTTAGTCTGTAGATGTTAGTGTGTGTTATTTGTGTTGTATATGTTGTGTGTTTTATTTGTGTTGTAGGCCTATATGTTGTGTTTGTGTTATTTGTGTTGTGTATGTTGTGTGTGTGTTATTCATGTTGTATATGTTGTGTTTGTGTTTTTGTGTTGTATATGTTGTGTGTATGTTATTTGTGTTGTATATGTTGTGTTTGTGTTTGTCTTGTGTTTGATGATTGACTGCTGGAGCTTGTAATTGTAGAACAAATTTCCGTGTTCTGTTTAGATTTCAATCTAAATCTAATGTAATCTAATCTAAGAAGAAAACTGCTTTAAATAAAAAAGGCAAAGGAAGCCGCCCCACCAAGGTCACAATCCCAGGTCACACAGGTACTAAACATGTGCCTGACCACCAGACCAAACCAGATCAGAGCCATAAATTACACCAAGTTTCCTCACTGTTTATACCTCCTCACTCATACTAACAAACTATGGCTGACCACACAGATATGCAATAAACTATTTTATAACAGTACCTGAAAAAACTTTGAAAGTATATTCTGATCCAATATCAAAGGCAGCACTTTAAGAATTCATGTATTATAGAAAAAAGCATTTGGCCTTACCTAATTTAAGACCACAGTGAAGTTAATTTCAGTGTTTAATGAAGATTCATAATTTAAAGGAGTTAATGTTATGGAACTAAAATTCTGAAACACATGGTGGACACCACATATGGGCCTCAAAGATGTCACATTCACAGCTGCATAAAAACTTTCACTATGAGTAAATGTCTACATTACACTTGTATGTAATTGAAGCAACTCTGGCTGTAAGGTTACACAGGCAAGATGATGTTGCCTGGAGAATTAACACTGCAAGTCCAACAATGCTACAAAACAGGTTTGGTAAAAATGCACTGACATTCTTCTGCAACAGGATATGAGAGCAGGCTAACTGGCTTTTCTGATTCCCTGCAGTCACACTTGGTCGCATGATCTACACTGAAAGTTTACACATCTACATCCTCTATGACAGTAGCCCATTTATGAAGTGACATAGGACAGAAAGCTTCAAAAATCTAAATCTAAATCTGAAAGTTCAGAAATTGTCAAAAAGTCACTCCATTGTAAATGTAAACGCAATGAACAAATAAATTTGTTAACTGATCACTTCACTGTGTTTAAAAACATTTGTTCATGTGCTCATGATTTTCTGACAATTTTACTGTAGGAATTGAGCGTAGCGGGATGACAAACTTAAATTGTCTATTTGGTTCACAATACATCACTTTTCAAAGTTTTCTAAAATAAACTAATCAAATTGCTATCAGACCTCTCCACTATATTCTTGAAATACATTATCTTGTACCCATAGGCCAATTCTCAGTAATTTCACAGAAAGCAACATTCTGTGAAATGACTTCTTGGTTCTATATATGCAATGCATGAAGATTTAGAACATCAACTAATCTAATTTATATCAAGACACTCCACTGTCTAATATGCTCATGATTTTACTTTGAAGTATTTTACTGCTTAATATAAGGAGTAACGGGATTGAAAATATAGGAGTAGGACAATGAAACTGAAACACCTGGTTTTAGACCACAATCATTTATTAGTATGGTGTAGGGCCTCCTTTTGAGGCCAATGCAGCATCAGTTCATTTTGGGAATGACATATACAAGTCCTGCACAGTGGTCAGAGGGATTTTAAGCCATTCTTCTTGCAGGATAGTAGCCAGGTCACTATGTGATACTGGTGGAGGAAAATGTTTCCTGACTCGCTCCTCCAAAACACCCCAAAGTGGCTCAATAATATTTAGATCTGGTTACTGTACAGGCCATGGGCGATGTTTAACTTCACTTTCATGTTCATCAAACCAATCTTTCACCAGTCTTGCTGTGTGTATTGGTGCATTGTCATCCTGATACACGGCACCGTCTTCAGGATACAATGTTTGAACCCTTGGATGCACAAGGTCCCCATAATGGCAGTACTTGGTAGTGACGCACCCATCTAGCACAAGTATTGGAATTGGCACAAATGACCAAAGGTTTGGCTATAGCAGCCTGGCCATGTATATTGACCCTGTGGAGCTCTCAATGGTCAGTTATGGTGGAAACAGGAGAGTTGAGGTGCACATTTAATTCTGCCGTGATTTGGGCAGCCGTAGTTTTATGTTTTCTGGATACAATCCGGGTTAGCACTGGTTTCAGACAGCTTCCTCTTGCGTCCACAGTTAATACTGTTGGATGTGGTTCGTCCTTCTTGGTAGTAAGCTGACATTACCCTGGATACTGTGACTCTTGATACATCACAAAGACTTGCTATCTTGGCCACAGATGCGTCAGCAAGATGTGCACCAACAGTTTGTCCTCTTTTGAACTCTGGTATGTCACCCATAATGTTGCGTACATTGCAATATTTTGAGCAAAACTGTGCTCTTACCCTGCTAATTTAACCTTCACTTTGCTTTTACTGGTGCAATGTGCAATTAATGAAGATTGGCCACCAGGCTGGTCCAATTTAGCCATGAAACCTCCCATACTAAAATGACAGGTGTTTCAGTTTCATTGTCCAACCCCTGTATGTAGCAATCTATCATGTCCTACACTCTGGTGTAACAGCAAGGTACGGCAACACAACGAGGTGAGTGCAAGTTGCACACTAAACATCCACACATAAATAAGAACAATCAAAGACGAGCACGGGACATTGCGTAAATGCACATTATACAGACGAACTAAACGAGACACAAATGATGATGGGACGAGCTACAAGTGAGACGGATGAACATATGCACATTGAATTAGACCCAAGAAAATACATATATGCACATAACCAAACACAGACTACACATACACACACACACCCAAAGAGACGGGCTGGAGCTGTAACGTAGCGTCCGGATACACCTAAGGACATTTTGCAGAAACCTCCAGGGCATTCCCAATCCCCAGAGTTCACACTAGACCCACACACACTAAACTTATTCTACACTACACACTAGACCATAGTTGTCAAACTCAAGGTGAGGCCCGGCGACAACCACTGCCTTGCTGAATGATACACTCATGATACTGGGAACATTTTCTCATTGTTTCAAGTCAAACGTCTGTTACTGTCTGCAACACTATTGTAACGTCAAAGCTAGCCCTTATCAATGGCAGAAAAAAGCTGATTCTGAGAACAGAGCCTTTGAAAACCGATGGGAAGCTGAGTATATTGTAGCATCATGTTCATAGCACTACAGGTGGTAATTACGGGGTGGAGCATTCATGTTTCCGAGAATGCCCCCAGGTTCCAAATTAACGTTATGGTGATGGCTGGCTGGGTTTAAGGAATCAGTGTGTTTTCACTGTAAAGAAGTCGGTGTGTTTACACAGTCTTCTAATGTTGGTATTCTGTTTTATAAAGCTGGTATCGTGGTGGCTTCAATAAATGGCTAAGATGAGTAATTTCCTTGCCTCTGGGTTCTTCACTTCTCTACAATGTTTATTGATGTTTTCAGTAAATCCGTGTCTTATTTGCGGAGCTAATGTGGCTGTAATTAAGGAGTTTAGTCTAAGATGGCACTTTGAAAAAAAACATCAGGACAAGCTGAAAAACCTTAATGCAGATTAGAAGCTACAGAGAGTAGAAGAGTTAATGAAGTTTGGCCTATGACCTAAAGTGTGCTTTTGGCCCCCGATGCAATTGAGTTTGATACCTCTGCACTAGACCTTATTGACTTCAATGTGAAAAGTCTCATTTTGCCTAGCATCATAGATTGTCCACCAGCATGCTGCCTGGTTGCTTCACACATGTTTGGACCTGGAGCTCCCACAGGATATTACCCTTGTAGTTCTCCACCACTGTCTGTGGTTCACATTTGGTGTACGGCTCACATGCCTTGTATATAAAGTAAGTAAAGTAAAATTTATTTTATATAGCACTTTTCTCAGACAAAGGCCACAAAGTGCTTTACATATAGACAATACAACTAAAATATATAAAACACCACACAATATATAAATAAAACAACACAATTCACGAAGACATAATGCGTTTCTGTCTGGTCCATTTATCCAAATGCTTGTTTAAATTAACGCATGAGACACTTTTGCACCGTGGAATGTTTCTCAGTGCATGAGTTCCAGACATACAGATTATGGACGCACAATAAGATCATGATGGAGATTACTGAAGAGGCTACGCTGGTGGATGGGAAATTTAAATATTAAAGAAACTTCCTGATGGAAGTACAAACACAAATAGTGTTATTTACACTTTATGTAGGAAGGAGTTCGCTTATCACAGGAGCACTTCTATGGAGTCAAATTAGGGTCTTTAATGGTGACGAAAAAATAATAATATCGCAAATATAAGATTAGCATTTTGCATTTTACGTTCCTAATTAGTTTCTGCAATACTTTCCCTCTTTCGCGTTTCTTTCTTTTCTTTGCGTTTCACATTTTATGTTGCTGCTTTTTTTTGCAATACTTTCTCCCTTTTGCGTTTCTTTCTTTTGTTTGCGCGTCACTGCTTTTCTTTGCGTCTCGCATTTTACGTTCATAATTTTTTTTTGCGCTTCTCTCTTTTCTTTGCTCCGGTTTTACCCTCTGTGTGGGGGCCGGGAAAGAGGCGTGGCCAAGAGCGAAAGGCGTGCTGTGAACGTGTAAGTACCTTGACGAATGCGACAGGGAATTAATTTTCCTAAAGAGGAGCATGAAGGGGCACAGCTACTCATTCTGTAAGATATGTAGCTGTGATTTTAGTGTCTCTCATGGGAGAAGGAACGATGTCCGTCAGCACGAACAATCTCCCAAGCACAAACGCGGGCTAAAGGCACAGAAATATGCCCAGGAGATGTCCCCATTTGTAGCTAGAAATACCACTAGAAATTTTAAAATTTTTTATTCATTTGTAGTTCAAAACATATTTGGGGTGTTTTTTCTTCACTTTTACCACTCCAAAGATGTTTTCGTTTCTCCTACAGCCTCGATTGCGGCTATATGCAAATAACTGATTATGCAAATTAGGCGATGACGTCATATATGGGAAATGTCCCGTATTTTTAAATACAAAACTTGACAGGTATGCATCCTGTCCCGACCGTCCCGGGTTTTTTTTAAGTGAGGAAATGTCCTGGTTTTTAAATTAGCGTCATTGGACCATTTAAGACTGGATTAAACTTTAGCGAGTGACCGTAGCACGCGACTCCGCACACGTTTATACATGACGCGTCACATTATTTGTGTTGTTCGCTCTCTGTGGTCGAAGATAAAGTCTTACAAGAAGCGCTGCACATTGCGTCAACTGATGCAAGTTACGAACTGCCGTCTAGAAAGACAATGTCGAAGAAAATCCAGCAGCTGTATGATGAGGAAAGGGAAGTAAAACAGGTTATTGTGAAGAGCGCCACAAATGTGGCTCTGACTGGTGATCACTGGACCTCTGTTAGCAACAAGAATTATCTTGGTGTGACAGCTCATATTATAGATGATTAATCTATAGATGATGAAGATCCAGTCATTTGCTTTGACCACTTCTAGGCACTATGGAGATGCCTTTGGCAGAGGCCTGGGAAATTTAAGAAAAATATACCATCTAAAATGGTATTAAAAAACATCTTCTGATTTACTTCAATTCTTCCATATCCTGAGCAAAACTCCCAAAATTAAACAAAATTTTTGGTCAGAATTTCCAGTGTCCTGAACTGTTTTCTGCACTCATCTATTGGTCTGTGTAGTAGACTGGTGGAAAAATAAACCAGATGTTGAAGTTTATGATTATGTTCATTGATTCATTCATCATTCAAACTTAAATTAATATTTCTCATGTTAAATACTGAAATGCAATTAAAATGCGATTAATTTCAATTAATTAATTACAAAGCTTCCGATTAATTCGAAAAAAAATTTTAATCGCGTCCCACCCCTAGTTAATATTTTAAACTGGATCCTGTATTCAACAGGAAGCCAGTGTAAAGATATTAACAAAGGAGTGATATGCGAGCGTCTGTTAGATTTAGTAATTAGTCTTGCTGCGGCGTTTTGAATCATCTGTAAACGGTCACGGGCTGATATTGTAAGTGAAGAGAAAAGAGCATTACAGTAATCAATGCGAGTTGAGATAAATGCATGCACAAGCATCTCCAGCTCTGAATCTGAAACTACCCTCCTCAATTTACTGATGTTTCTTAAATGGAAGAAACAAGATCTTGACAACTGTTTAACATGCGCGTCCAACAACAGCGACTGATCAAATACAACTCCCAAATTACTCAGGTTTGAGTGGACTGCAGGGGACAGCGACCCAAGATTTACCCTAATTAATGGAATAATTTTCTCAGGAGCAACAATTAAAACTTCAGTTTTTTCAGCATTTAGCTGCAGGAAGTTTTTTGTTGTCCATTCCCTGACTGCATCCACGCAGTCTATTAGCCTCTGCAAACTCTGGACCTCATTAGGTTTAAATGAAAAGTAGAGCTGGATATCATCAGCAAACAAATGATAAGCTACTTTAAAACTTTTTATAATCTGGCCCAAGGGCAACATATACAGTGAGAACAACAAGGGCCCCAAAACTGAACCCTGTGGAACCCCACAAGTCAGAGGAGAAGACTGAGACACAAAATCAGCAATAGTCACAGAGAAGCTTCTATCAGTGAGATATGATGTAAACCAGGCAAGTGCAGTACCAGATATATCGACCAAATCACGTAGCCTATTAATCAGAATTTGATGATCCACGGTATCAAAAGCTGAACTAAGGTCAAGTAGCACTAATACCGAGCACTCACCTGCGTCAGCTGACATTAACAGATCATTAGAGACCCTCAGAAGACATGTCTCCGTAGAGTACCGCTTCCGAAATCCTGACTGGAAATAATCGTATATATTGTTATTTTCTAGTGCATCTATGAGTTGATTAGACACTACCTTCTCTAAAATTTTAGCTAAAAAAGGAAGTTTAGATATAGGCCTGTAATTCTTTACGACATCTGGGTCTAAATTAGGTTTCTTTATCAGAGGCTGAACAGTAGCATGTTTAAAATATGCTGGAACGCAGCCTGTAGACAGTGACGAATTTATAATAGCTAATAAAGCAGGGCCAATACTTGGTAAAATCTTTAAAAGTAAAGAACATGGTATTACATCCAAAGAACTTGTGGCTGGTTTAAGTTGCCTAGTCACCTTCAACATCTCCCCTATGGTGATGGACTGGAATGAATCCAAAATAGAAATACTAGGTGGTAAAGCATGCTTCGGCGAGCAAGTCACAAGCTGGATATTTGACCTAATGGCCATAACCTTATCAACAAAGAAGGAAAGAAACCTATTACAATCACTAACGGAAAAACATGGCAACATTGCAGGAGGTGGAGAAACAATGTTATTTATAGAGTCAAATAAAACCTTGGGATTTCTCTTTGATGATGAAATTAAATTAGCAAATATTCCTGTATATGATCTGCCACTTGCATCCATCTCATATTATGCTTTTCCTGCCAGCATCTTGCATCCTGGTACTAGGTGCTGGATTGTCTCAGGGACTCCTTTGCACAGACTGTATTTTGTGTTTTCTCTGGTGTGATGCATCCCTGCTTCATTTGGCCTATAAGTAGGAGTTTCTTATGTCAAACCCATCTTCTATCTGTCAATGGTATATTCCATGGAGGGGTTTATCCTTCAATGGCACCTCCTCTGCTTGCATGGTAACTACATCTGACTAAGGCAGGAAGTCTCACCCTGGACAGTGGGTCTTACACTAGGTAGGCCCCTTTCCTCCTTCACCCAGCTGATGTACAGCTTTTAGCTGGAGTGCCCCAGGTGTCTCGTGTTTACTGCATACTCTGTCTGCTGGGTATCTAATGCCTGGCAGAGGACATGAGTTTATGGTTTATCTTATTGTTCTCAGTCAGATGACTCCTCAGGCCTGCCTTACCCAATGGAGGCATGTTACCATCTTCTTGTTTCTGCCTCATTGTTCCTGTGTGATTGGAGAATCCCTAGGTATTTGTAGGTAACCTCCAGGTTTGTTGAAGGTTGCTTCCCCAGGCCTGATCAACTGATCAGCTCTATTTATACTGAGCCAACCACATTTTTCCAGACTGATTTGGCTGTATTCTTGCTATAGATCCTAGGAAGGTTCATTGGTGAGTCAGGGTCCCATTACATATTGGCATACAGCTCGATCTCATACAGGAGGTGGCTGATAGACATTCTACTCCTGATTCTCTACCCATATCCACTCTTATTGTTGTTGATCTGGCTGAGGTCACTGCATCTCCTTGGTATTTTTCTTTCTAGGGGTGACCTGCAATAGTCGCTGATTCGACTATAGTCGACTATACCCCTAGTCGATTATGAACGTCATAGTCGAATGTACCATTCTAACTGCTTGGGGGTGCTCAAGGATGCTGCTAAGCATTAGTTGTTACATGAAATGTCTTTGTTTTCGTTATATATAGCCCTTTGTCAAATAAAATCATCCTAATTTTTGTTAATAAATATTTTAAAATTATGTGTGTGCATTAACAATAGGCATCTTCCTTACTACACATTAATAAATCACACCCTGCAGTTGCACAATCCAAACGAGCAGAGCTGACCACGCTACACGATAGATAGCGTATATACATATTTTTGACATTTTGCACAGTGCCTGCCTGCTGTATCGATTTGTGCACTGTGACAGACATTATTGATTAGATCATGTTTAGTTATTATAAGAGATCATTATGAACTTTATGATTTAGTATATGTCATTCTGATTAAGCAGAAGGCCTACAATAATGAAGTAGTGTGATTCACTGTAACCATGTTTAGTTCATCTTATGCATATGTGTGCTATACTGTGACCCAGGTCAAGGGGAGTGCAAAGGGTAAGAGCACTCTGTTAACTGGTAGTCACTAAGCTACTATACTTGGGTCATTTAGCTGTCTCTGTGTTCAACTGATATATCAGTTGCTTCCGCTAAACCTAGGGAAGTCCACATTAGGAGATACACACATAGTAGCCTGCTAGACGCCTATGTTTTGGAACATGCTGTGCCAAAGATAACCTGCTTGCTAGAACTGCTGAATTGTGTGATTGTATATAAGCAGGGGGACTGCCCCCCTTGCCTTCAGAGTTGTCATGCTTGAATGAGACTCTCATGTCTGTGTCTGTCTTTGTCCTATTTATATATATTTATATTTTTGTAATAAATTTATCATTTAAATTTATCCATTTTCAATTTTATCCTCATCCATTTTCAGAAAATTTCCATGACAATTTGGCGTCACGAACAAGATCGGCGAGGGGCACCCCGGAAAGGCGGTGACTGATCTTCGAGGACGCTCCCTGAGGGATACCTATCTAGGGAGTGGCGTCACCGCCAGTTTCCGGTGGTGTTCTCCACCCGGTCAAACAAACGGCAGAAAGTGGGAATTTTCAGTTTATTAAATTTTAGGATTTTTTTTTTCTGTGTGTTAAATATTCACCAGTGTCTGCCTGCTGGAGGTTCTCTGTAATTAGATAGGGATATAGAGAGATATCGCCTACGAGAGTCTATAAGATGGGGGAATAACGGTATCGCCCATGTGAAATAGGACTCAGCCTTGTGCCCGTCAGTCTGGACAGGGATCCAGCTGGGCAGATTTTCAGAAAATTTCCACGACAGCACTGACGGTGCCTTTTTTTTGTTAATGTTCTCTAACGTTTCATTAAAACATAAATAAGTAAATAAATAAATAAAAGCTGAATAAAGACAACCGACTATGTTTATTCATTTATCTGAGTGTTTTAGGTTTTTACTTTGAAGTGCAAAAAAGTCCTGAATGAGAACGGGGTCCCGTTTAAGGTGCTCTAGATAAAAAAAAACCTGATTAGACTATTAGTCGACTAAAGGGAAAATCTGACGAATCAAATTCGACTATGAAAATCCTTAGCTGAAGACACCTCTATTTCTTTCACACTTTATGATGATCTGGATTGGATGGTGGATGACGTTTTTGTCTGTAGTTGGATGGTGTTTTGTTCTGAAGTTGGACGGTGGATTGTAGTTGGATTGTTGGGGTCCTTTTATTAGCCAGTAAAAAAGGGAGAATGTGCTTTATTTACTCTGCAGGTTGGCCATGCAGGGCTATAATTTTCTTTAGCCTGACAGCATGGATGAGGTCAGGGCCAGGACTGCTTAATTCGTCATGTTCCTGACCTGCTCTCTGCTGTTGTACTACTGACTGGGTCCTGCTCTGGGAGATTGTGGTGTCTTGCTTTGAAATCTTGTAACCACTGAGCACTGGTGTCCTGTGACACTTCACTGTGCCAGATGCACTTCCAGTGCTGTTCTGTATCAGATCTGGGTGGATTCACACTCCTGTTCCACAACAACAGTTTTGATCGATTTACCGGGGAAAAGGGCATTCTTGTGTCTTCTGCTTCTTTTGTATATCTCTGCAGTCTTTATGCCAGTACTGTTAACCTTTGTGTAACAGACTCTGTAGGCTCAATTATGGAATGGCCATAGCCTTTCTTCTATTGCCAGGTTCCCTTTTTGATATTTATACTCTTCTGGAGCTCTATCTGTTATCCTTTATCTTGGTCTCTATTTCCCAAGGTGAGGCAGTGGGAGTGGCCTGTGGCTTGTATTTACAGAATACATGTTATAATGTGATCTGATAGATGTATTTGGTGATTTTATAGAGCTTCAAAAATATATGTATGGTAAACTAAAATCCAGTTACTCCAAATTCGGTATTCCAAATGAAAGTCATATCAGGAGAACATGAGGTAATGTATTTTAAGAATTGGAATGATTTGATAACAATTTGTTTATTTTACCGATTACCTAAAAGTAATATAATAACCTGTGCAGTGAACCGAATAAAGATTTTACACACATTTGCTACCCCAAAACTCTTTGGTGTGATATTTTGAAGATGTTGGAAAGTGTAGAGTAAGCATTCACAGGGCTGGTGGAATAAGTAAGTTAACCCTTGGATTTAATAATTGGTTGAACCTCCTTTGGCAGCAATAACCACCAACAAGCATTTCTGGTAGCTGCTGATCAGACCTGCACAATGTTCAGAAGGAATGTTCCTCCTTACAGAACTGCTTCAGCTCAGCCATATTCTTAGGATGTCTGGTGTGAACATGTCATGCCGCACAACCTCAGGAACTCCAACACCCAGAATCCCCAGCAATGGCCCATATCCTCCTCCCCTCACTATTGATTCGCACCTACCAGTCATTAACAGATGCTCTTATCCAGAGCAACACCCACAAAGTGCTTTGCATCTTAGATAGTAGCATATATAGGTCAGAATTCAAGATACTTTTGAGCCAGACTACTACAAACTATAGGAATCAATGCCATTACCTAATATTTCAATTAAACAGGCTCACTTAAACAGGAATTAAAACCAACAAGAAATATTTCAATTAAACAGGCTCACTTAAACAGGAATTAAAACCAAGAAGCACAAATAACAATAGACATATAAACATACAATTTAGGAATGAAAACAACAAGTGCTACTTGCTGTGTTAGTGATCATTTAAGTACTCAACAAACAGGTCTACGTTTGAAGACGGCAAGAGACCTTGCAGTCCAAGCAGTAAGTGGAAGATTGTTCCACCATCTTGGAGCCAGATATCATTGTTTGTGTGGTATTATCACATTTAGTTTGTCTACACTTGGGAATGAGATGTAGATCAGATCAAATTTTATGACCAATTCATGTGCAGAAAACCACATAATTTTAAAGGGTTCACATATTTTTTCTGGCCACTGTACAATACAGAATCTAAAATGAGTAATACGTGTAAAAATAGTGTGAAGTAATAAGATGTGTGTGTGGCTAGCTATGTTAAGTGGTTTCTACAAAAGACCATCAGAAAAGTTTTTAAATCTTCTGAATGGCCTTTTTTCCAATACTGTATTAAAATCATCCCACACTTAGAAGATATGTGTTCCAAATCAAAAAATGTACAAATGTAAACGTTCATCTATTTCCACTAAACTAAACTAGCAGTCATTGTGCACAACAAAGACACAAACACAAACAAAGCTCCATGGGCCAAATGCTATAAGGAGCTGGGCTAGCAGACCAAGCTGTGGAAACAGACAGAGGCACACAGTGTTTATATACACACAGTTTACCTTAAGAACAGATGGTCTCTGCCTCACTCGAGGTTAAGAAGAACATGAACTCAAGGCTCAGGTGAATAAGGCCATACTGTGGTCCAGTAGCCCCCACACATAATAATGACCACATTCCCAGCACATACGTTACTCACACCAGTGTGAGGGTTGATCACAGATATATTAAAGGCTCTGACAGAATATTCTAAACATGCACGCTGCATTTACAAACCAGCAGGTTCTGATCTCCACCTAGATAAGGAGTTGCCATAAACAGCAAGTCTATTTTAGTGAGTCGGTGTGTGTGTGTGTGTGTGTGTGTGTGTGTGTGTGTGTGTGTGTGGTGTGTGTGTGTGTGTGTGTGTGTGTGTGTGCATGTGTGTGTGGGTGACAGGCTGGCAGATGAAGTCCCCTCAGCTGCCGTTCGAATACAGGAGCTAAACTGATGCAAGAGCAGAGAGCAGGCACCTTCTGCACAACGACCTTCTAGAATTGTCTAGATCGCTCTGCCTCTCTCTCCCATTCTCTCCCTCTCTTTCTCTCTTTTCCCTTCGCCAGAGTGACCCTTTATTTAAACGTCTTGCACCAACAGGCAGCCGTACACACCACAGCATGAGGACGCTTGGTTCCAGCCCTCATCGCAGGAAGGAAACCCAATGAGCCGTTGTAAATCAGGGATCTTACTCACCATGAACCAGTGGGAGGAAGTCATGTGGTCGCTGGCTTTATTACATCGCATTTCTGTATATGAACTTTGTGAGATATTCATGGTACAGGGAAAACAGGAAAGCAGCTTGAGCAATCGACTGACTAATTTTGCCGGTTCAGTTCTGGCTTTAGTTGTATGGTTATTAAGACACAAATGGGAAGTGAGTTTTCTTCATCAATAATACTAAAAATAATTTCACATTTTCTGCGTACTGTGGACATTTAATGAGTATGTGTCACTTTGTTTTTAAGTAGTTGCGTAATTGAAAACTCCCCCAAGGTTCACAAACTCCTGCGCTACACCTGAGCTGCCTCAGGCACAAATCTTCCCACATACAGTCCCACACTGCACCCTGGGATCCCAAACACAGACGGACATGAAACCACCCCCCACCCCCCACCACCCCCGCTAGGATTGAGCTCAATGCTTTTTTATAACACAGTGGCATTCCACAGCATACTATCTAACAATCTTCAGCCAATAAGACCCAGTAAAGTTACAGAGGTGTACACCCACACTGGAAAACCTAAGAGAGGGTGATGAGGTCATCCCTCCATGAAATCACAACACTGGATAAGTGTAAAGTAGATAAATCTGCTCTTTAACCCTGTCTGCGCCTGAAGCACAAGGGCGTGAGTGTTGTAATGAATCACAGGCAGACCACAAAGTTTTCAGTGGGATCTGCAGTACTGTCCCAGGCAGGGCAACCAAAGCCCATCCAGCCAAAGACCGGGTCCTGTCCATGGTGCTGATTTCTGGGGTCCTGTGGGTGGTATAGAGTACACAGGGCAGCCAGCAAATTCCATCAGCCTTGCAGGACTCAGAGTGCACGTGAAGTATTCCTGGTAATAATGACACTAGTTAGACTGGTTAGTCCAGTGAAGAAAAGGGGTGAGTAGGGTGAGATGAGAGGGAGTGTGTATGCTTCTGAAGAAAGGCCCGTTAGACAGAATCACACGCCTCAAACGGCTGAATAGCAGCATGTGACAAACGTTTCTAGTTTCTAAAAATGCCATCTCTCTCTCCCCCTCTCTCTCCCCTTCCTCTCCCTCTCCCCTCCCTCGCTCTTGCTCACTTGATCTCTCTCTATCTCTCTCCCTCACTCTCTCTCTCTCTCCCTCTCCCCTTTCTCCCTCCTTGACTCCTCTCTCCTTCTTCCTCCCCCTTTATTCCTCTTTTCTCCTTCTTTGGATTTCTCTTTCTCTCCCCCTGTCTCTGTTGCTCTTTCCCTCCATCTCCTCTCTCTCTCTCTCTCTCTCTCCCTCCCTCCCTTTCTCAGCTGGTCCTGTGCTGTGTCTTTCCCAGTGAAAACCTTACAGATAGCCCATTGTTCTCCAGCAACATCACGTGTGTGTGTTGTAGTGACACGTTGACTTTAAGAGGTATGAAACTATGTACTCAGAGCACTATAATCAACAAACAATCAATTTCTAAAGACCACAACAGAGTCAAGCAAAACACATTGTGCCCCTTTTTTAATGGACTAATTCATATTGGCAAATCAGACATACAATCACCCCCATCAGGGGGGCAGCTGAGTGCTTGTGTGTGTTTCAGTATATGCACCCATTAGCTCCAGCAAGCCACACACACACATATACACACACACAGTACAACTCAGTTAAGGATTATTTAAAATAATTTTTGCCTGATGACAATAAGACCTGTTTAAAGCTGAACGGTTCTAGCCAAAATGACACTTCAATAGTTTACAGTCAGTGTCATATAAAATTGAATGTACAGGATCCTCTTTGTGGATCACTGATCATGTGGGAGTGGGAAGAAGATCCCACACTGAGAACTGCTTCTACATGTCATAACAGTCAGTCATCTTCAAAGGTAGACTTGGTATCATTCTGACAGACAACCATCAACCATCAGGTTTTCTAATAGTGTTTAATATGGTCAGGTACTAGAGTTAAGATTTTAGTGCCATGTGCCTCAATAAATGAGATTTTGCTGAAGTCACGCTGCTACAATTTCACCTGGCACATGCCGCTGAATAGGTCTCGGTGGACGTGGAGGAAGCTCTGAAGAGATAAATGTTGTGGACTGCAGCTATTACCTCTAAAATATAAAAGCTAGTTTTAAAATTATAAACACACACAGATTCAAAATTAGTCAATGGCCCTTGTAAAATCAGAAATACAGAGCTTCATGGAATGGGTTTCCATGGTCGAGCAGCTGCATCCAAGCCATACATCAAGTGCAATGCAAAGTATCGGATGCAGTGGTGTCCAACATCAGTATGTGACCTCACAAAATATTTATATTACACAAGCAGTGTGTGTGTGTATGTGTGTGTGTGTGTGTGTATATACACTGCTAAAAAAAGACATCCTAGATCTCAATGAATAAAATATTCCAGTTGAAAATCGTTATTTATTACATAGTGGAATGTGTTGAGAACAAAATAACAAAAAAATTATGGAGGTTTGGAGTTGAAATCATACTCAAAATCAAAGTGGAAAATCAAATGGCTCATCCAACTTCAGTGAAAATTCCTCAAGACAAGTTAAAATGAGGCTCAGTAGTGTGTGTGGCCTCCACATGCCTGGGCATGCTACTGATGAGATGGCGGATGTTGTCCTGAGGAATCTCCTCCCAGACCTGGATTAAAGTGTCAGTCAACTCCTGGACAGTCTGTGGTGTAATGTGGCGTTGGTGGATGATGTCCCAGATGTGCGTGATTGGATTCAGGTCTGTGTAAAATGTAGGCCAGTCCATAGCATTAATGCCTTCATCATGCAGGAACTGCTGACACACTTCAGCCACATGAGGCCTAGCAATGTCATGCATCAGAAGGAACCCAGGGCCCACTGCGCCAGCATATGGTCTCACAATGGGGATCTCATCCCGGTACCTAATGGCAGTCAGTGAACCTCTGGCTAGCACATGGAGGTCTGTCCGGCCCTCCTAAGAATTGTCTCCTCACACCATTACTGACCTACTGCCAACCGGTCATGCTGGAGGATGATGCAGGCAGCAGAATGTTCTCCACGGCGTCTCCAAAGTCCGTCATGTCTGTCACATATGCTCAGTGTGAAGCTGCTCTCATCCGTGAAGAGCACAGGGCGCCAATGGTGAATCAATCTTGGTGTTCTCTGGCAAATGCCAATCGCCCTACACGGTTTTTGGCTGTAAGCACAAGCCCCACTTGTGGACGTCATACCACCCTCATGGAATCTGTTTTTGACAGTTTGAGCAGAAACATGGATATTAGCAGAACCACTCCTTTACAAGGGATAGCTTGCTAATTGCCTCTTATTTCTACCTGTTGTCTGTTCCATTTTCACAACCGCAGGTGAAATTGATTCACAATCAGTGTTGCTTCCTAACTGAAGAGGTTGGTTTCACAGAGGTGTGGTTGACTTGGAGTTACATTGTGTTGCTTAAGTGTTTCCTTTATTTTTTTTTAGCAGTGTATATACACTCACCGGCCACTTTATTAGGTATACCATTTGAGTGTCGCAACAGAAATCGAGTCATCAGAGCAGGCAATGTTTTTCCAATCTTCTATTGTTCAATTTTGGTGAGCCTGTGCAAATTGTAGCCTCAATTTCCTGTTCTTAGCTGACAGGAGTGGCACCTGGTGTGGTTTTCTGCTGCTGTAGCCCACCTGCCTCAAGGTTTGACATGTTGTGGGTTCAGAGATGCTTTTCTGCATGCCTCGATTGTAACGACTGGTTTTTTGAGTTACTGTTGCCATTCTATCAGCTCGAACCAGACTGGCCATTCTCCTCTGACCTCTGGCATCAACACAGAACCGCCAGTCATGGAACTGCCACTCACTGGATATTTTCTGTTTTTCGGACCATTGTCTGTAAACCCTAGAGATGGTTGTGCATGAAAATCCCAGTAGATCAGCAGTTTACTCAGACCAGCCCGTCTGGCACCAACAACCATGCCACGTTCAAAGTCACCTAAATCACCAGTTTTGAACTGCAGCAAATTGTCTTGGCCATGTCTACCTGCCTAAATGTACTGAGTTGCTGCCATGTGATTGGCTGATAAACTGGAAGGGGGGGGGTGGCTTGGGGGAATTGTAGCAAAGTACACAGTTTCCAGAGAAACTGTTTCTCACTACACTACACTTTTTCCTTCCCACTTCTCACTGCAATTTTTCCATATCTTACCTAAGTACATTGCAGTTGTGTGGTTAACACTTTTGCCTCTCAGCACTCAGGGTCTTAAGTTCAAGTCCCTATCTGAGTAGAGGTTCTATGTTCTCCCGGTGTCTGCGTGGGTTTCCTCTGGGGTCTCCGGTTTCCTCCCACAGTCCAAAAACATGGAAATTATGTAAATTGGCAGTCCCTGACAAAAACATCTCCCCGAGTGTGTGACTCTGTGTCTCTTCATGTTCAATAAAAACAGTTGTCAGATTGTCTGTGCATGAATGTGTGTGCTTGTATGCCCAGTGGTGGATGGTGCTCTGTCACTAGGGTCTGTCCTCTCTCCTGTCACACACACGCACACACAGTACATGTATACAGGATTATGGGTATTTGTATATGAGACTACAGAAACAGGAGTGTGGAAGGTTACACCACAGTTGTCCCAGTGGACAGGATATAACCACACACTGGAAGATTGAAGCAGGAATTTCTTTTACAAGCTTGCCTTTGGGCATGTTTAATTATTTAAGCGAGAACTGAGAGATCAGAACAATGATGACTTTGTTATCACCTAAAATACAAACTGACTGAGGAGGAGCAGTTACAGGCAGCCTAAGGATGAACTCTCTCTCCTTAAGAAAAACAAGTTCCCTAGTGTCATGGTTCAGGCCAGAGCCTGTTGAACAGGAACCCACACGGTGGAGGCAGAGGCAAGCGTTTGCAGACAGGGACTCTGTTTACAAACGGATCTACACCCTGTCCTTAAACCTTTTGCCACGACCCACAGACAGCCGAAGGGCACTATTGTTAGCCATGGGACTGCTACTTGGCTAAATGACTTTGTACTACAAATACACGTGACAAATAAAACATCTTGAGTATGAGTATTGACTGGGTAATAGTGACTGGGTAATAGTGACTGGGTAATAGTGACTGGGTAAGAGTGACTGGGTAAGAGTGACTGGGTAATAGTGACTGGGTAATAGTGACTGGGTAAGAGTGACTGGGTAAGCTGTACTTTAGTCACATCAGCCTTCCAGACAACCTTTCTTTCACTTCTTTGGTTGTAGATTGCAAAGATCAGCATTTGTGTGTCTTACAAAAAAGCTGCTCTATTCTCTATCAGGATGAAGAGGGGATTTCCAAGGGACACCACGTTAGTCAAATAGTTACGCATTGTCAACTAGGTCTGTGCTAATACAAATCAAATACGTCACTGAATTCAAATCTAAAGTAAAAGTCCCAACTTTCCCATCTGCTCCAACAAAAAAATAGAAAAACCAATAGCAATCACATCAGCCACAAATGTATTTTTAAGCAAAATTAAGCAGAGCAAACAAACAAAGCAAAGCCCCATTGTCAATACCTAATGAGTTTGCTTACATCCAGCTGGACACAAATGAACACCAAGGGTTCATTAAACATGGCGAATAACATTATATGTGAAGTTTCAGTTTAATCTCGTGAGATCCACAAACAGGTCTGCGGGAACATAGGAAGCTGACACTACTTTCAATTATTAGTTTCAGTTATTATTAATATCTCTTAATAATGAAACCTGAAGATGCTTTTGTACAAGTGCAAGTGCAAAAGCAGAATAAACCAAAGAATAAACTCACCTTAGCTCTGCTCTGCCCTACCGACCATGCTTCAGCATAACTGAGGAAGAGAAAGACCACTCAATGTTTCAAACAGCACAGATCAAACTGAATATCAGCTGTCAACTGTATTAAAAATCAGATGAGAAAACTGAGATTCTCACAAATATTACAGAAATCTCCCATTATGGACATGGAGGGATCAAAGTGATGGTGCAGTTGGAACACTACCTAAACTTGAAGTACAGAACAAAGGCAGAGTGACTCACCAACAGACACAGCATGCTGTCCTCGTTCAAAGCGTGACACTATGTGATCGAGTGATGCACCATCATGCACCGTCATGTACTGCCCAGCATTGTAGCCATGAAGGTTGACTCCAACAACTGGGGTAACTGCAGCCATGAAGGCTAATTCCCACTATGTGGGTAACTGGATTGGGCTCCTATTGAAGTTTCACCCTTCCATGCCTGGAAGGCCACCAAAGCTCACTGAGGGGCATAAATGCTTTTCTTTCTTCCAGCCAATTGATTATGCATTCACAGGCATTTTTAAGGCCACACACAAAATTATGCACCGAGTGCAGCTGTACCCCCAGTGCCCTGCAAGACAGCAAGGTGGGCAGCTAGAATACATGTAGTGATTCTGCTTATTAATTTTTTATTTATTAATTTTAACATATACTAATGTTCAACTAAGGGCACTGTTAACCTGTCTGCATCCAGTGCCTTCTTTAAAAAAAGTAAAAATTATTATTTTTAATGGTCACCAAAACATCAGTTTGAAGCTTAACGCATGTGCCAGTATTTTTGTGATTTGGGGGGGGGGCTGGGCAATGACACTTTGTAATTGCTTAAAGACTAATAAACCTGTAAACACATTCATGGTTCATGTGTGAGTTTTAGATTCATAAAAGTTCTGCACTTTGAATAGAACAGCAGCTAAGGCTTTGATTCACTGTTTGCAAATAAATAATATATTTCATTACGTAAACCATGTAAAATTGAGCTTTCCTGTGTCACTGCATTTTAAACCAGAGTCCAACATGGGGAGTTGTGGGCTTGCCAGTTTTAGCCCTAGACTGAGTATGAAAACACAAACTTAGCCACTGCCTTCCCAAATCTCTTCTAAGACCATCAGTGTGAACAAAAGGAGACTGTTTAACAGGCCAGGAAAGAAAGGAAGGTTTTTCCTTCCCAACATCAGTAGCCTACAACAAAACACACTGTAGCCAGTGCGGACCCTCATCAGTCTACACCTGGACAGAGGATGGCTCCTTGCTCTGCCAGTAATGGAATGGCTGGGGATTTCCATGCTACGGAACCGCTACACCCACAGAAAACACAAAAAAACACTCAACCTGACACTTCACTAATTACAACGCTGGAAGGTGGCAGGTGGCACACACATTTAGGCGGAATTAGGTTGCAAACTGAAAAAAGATTTATTTTCTTTATTGGTTCAGGTCCAACTAGCTTAAAAGTGATCACTTATAAATTATAAGTGTATTATAATTATTTATAATTATAAGTATTTATTTTTTCACTCGCTTTTAAAGGTGTGTTGGAGTTAGGGTTGCCACCTAGGTCTGACAAAAAACAAGGACACTGTAATACTGACACAGTATACGGGGGGGGGGGGGGGGGGGTAGCTGCGAACGTAAAATGTTACCGGGGGGGGTGTAAAATGGACACAGCGAGACAAAAGACAGATTTAAAGTGTGCAGAAACAGTCTACATTGTCGTTTGAACTAACCTAGTGAAAACCGGGACATACATTTTTTTTGCCGGGACCGAATATTAAAAAGAAGGAAAACCGGGACAGTCCCGGGAAAACCGGGACAGGTGGCAACCCTAGTTGGAGTAGACGTTTTATTCAACTTCTTTCAACTTTTAACCACTGTTATTCTGATTAACAAAAAAATTTCTAAAAAAAAACATTTAAATAGAGATTTTGTATCAAAACGTTTTGCTATTAATATAACACGAGTTCGTTCCTTCTAAATAAAACGTATTTTCAACTAGACACTGAAAATAACCACTGGATAAGCAGGTGTAACATAAGGATATGTAACAGTTTAAGAAAAATGACTAATTGAATCAAATACGGGGGCTCTTGAGATGTATTTCGTCTTCTTCCATTTAGCTTGTGACGATAATGGCCGTCATGTTGGTAGTTCATTATCGCTGGTGCCACAGCATGGGTGTAACCAGCAGCGTGTTCATCGCCACTATCGGAACGCACGCACGCGCGCGCGCGCGACGCCAACACGGCCCGTCAGTGGGCTAGCTTCATAGCTAGCTAGCCATCGTGCTACGTTAACTAACCAGGCGGCGTCTTGATTCGGTGTAACAGCGAAAGTCACTGACCATGGGAAGCGTTTAATTTAGCACGTGTTCCATAACACGTATGTACCTTTATTAATTCACCGAGTGTCTTACAGTCCCGTATTTACTTTTCTCGTCAGTCTCAGACCGACCTGCCTATATAGTTCCTGAATCAGCTGTGTCCGCGCATGCGCAGAACGCCACTGCAGCGCCGGTGACGTTAAGGAGTCAAAACAGAGACAAGCCCGAACAAATATCTCGCATATGATCACTCCGTAGGCTACCTTTCGGCGTATTGGCGGATTTTCACTTCGCATCGAGGAGCTCTAAACTTGACCGACCCTGCAAACACACAACAGGGAAAATAAAATATGCCGCTCGCAATGCGTTTGCTCTAACATCCTGATCGTTTGTTTAAGGTACCTGTCAAACAGAATCTCGAGGTTCGTAAAACAAACCCAACTCGGACGGGATAGGATGCATAGTAGAGATGAACTCGCGTCAGCAGCCGCAAATGGAAACACAGGAGTTGTTGAATCTTTACTACGAAATGGAGCTGATGTGAACGGCGTGAATAGTTTCGGGAGGACACCTATTCAGGTAAGCTGTCAAAATGTCAGCTGTTTTAAATGTTGTAGACTGATTGCCACCATCGATTTGAGAAGCGTTTTATTTTGCACAGCTCAAATGTTAAGAGTAGCTCACACACAGAGGCAAATGTTTTTTTTCTGTTTGTTTCTTTCTTATTCCAAATATGCATCTTAACAGCACACATAACATTCATAAAAACATTTTGTTTTATTGCCTCGCCTTAAAAAAACGCTGATGCCTTCATACTCGAACGAAATTTGTATCGACCACACTTTGACAAAATTTGACACAAAAAGGAGCAGTGAATATTAGTAGCCTACATTCTAGCTACTGTTGTATGACTAAATTAAAGGGAAATGCTGTAGGTAATACAAAGGCCTAAGTTTTTAAAAAGAAGATCGTATGATTAAAGCTATAGCGTACAATATTTAAATTTTGCAACTAAAAATCGTAAAATAACGTTGTCTTTTTTGTTCTTAATTATAGAACAAACTAGAGTAAAATACAATTAGGACCCTTCCAGCTAATGTTGTATTGAATAATGCCATATAATTCAAGACGTGTGAAACGACTTATGTAACGTTAAATACGTCTTTAACTTAAAAAAAAAAAAAAAAAAAAAAAAACTTTAAAGTTTTGAAACGTCTTTAACTTCACAGGTGATGATGATGGGCAGCACCCCGGTGGCGATCCTGTTGCTCATGCACGGAGCAAACCCCAACGTGGTGGACGCGCATTCGGGCGCTACCCCGCTGCACGACGCTGCAAGAACAGGATTTCTGGACACTGTCAAGGTTTTAATTCAATGTGGTGCTGATCCGCACGTCAAGGATAACAAGAATTACAGACCACTGGATTTGGCCCAGCTAAACGGACATCAGGAGGTTTTCGATTATTTGAATAACATTTAAATGTGCTATTTATTATCCTTTCAATCCACCTCTCCCCTTGCACTGATTACATTCATGTTGGACAGTCAAGTTGGACATGAAAGTTTGTAGTTATATATTTCCACAGGAGTTTTATTATAATTTTTTTCGATATTTATTGTTTATATATGCGCACTACAATTAGAACGGTTTTAATTGAATTATGTGTTTGAATTTATAGCATATAGCTCTAAATTAAATAAACTCGGTTTTGCTGAATTATATGTAAACTATAAAATGCACTTAAGGTTTTTAATTTATCACTGAAAATATCAGGTAATTTTTCCCACTACGGTGTATCTGTTGCACTGATTTGATAATACGCAAATCTTTTATAAAACAGTAGATTAAAATTAAATTGAAAGTTAAATAGAAACGATTTATCTTTCGTCGGACTCGGTGATTTCTTGAAGAAAAAAAAACTTTTTTAATTAGAGAAAATTGGGAGTATTAAGATATTTAAACCATCTTTTCTATTATCATTATTTATTCTTCTAATTTCTTATTTTGCTACAATTAAAATGTCAGTCCACTAATTTTTTTAATTGGCATATGTTCATATGTCTTCAAAGTGAAATATACTATTAGACTCGTCCGTTTCTTCAGTGCGTCTTACTATTTTTAATCTCGTTTTTCAGGATTTTAAATTGATGCTCGGTTTATTTTCTTGGGCTGTCACCCAAAACGTGATACTGATTTATATTTTAGAAAACGTCAAAGGTTCGCCGTATAGGTTTATTTAGTTTGCATGTTGTCTATTGTCTGCTGCTTTTATACTGTCTTGTCCTAAATGCAAGCAGACGCTCAGACAACACAAGTGACGCCCCGAATCGCGAGCTTATCATTTACAACCAGACGGAGCTCTGCAAATAATTTTGACACAGTAGTGCAAAATGCTACACGCGCAAGCGAACAATAAGCGGAGACCAGAGGCGCGTGCACAAAGAACCAACTTTGTGTCGGAGAAAATGCTTAACAAAAATGTCCGGGTGCTATCGCCTAATATCACATTTCTATACACAAATTTCCTTTATTTATTTTTTGTAGATTTTAAGGTGGTAATATAATATTAATTCAAAAGTAAATATACAAGTTAGGTTTCATTTTGCTTACCTGTCTTAATTTTTGTACCCACATGTTCAGCATTGTTAGTGAACAATATGTGGATTTTTTAGACTACTGCATTAGTTAAGAAAAAGGCTACTTTCGGTTTTATTGACTGGATCCAGAGTTAACATCAGAATTAAAGGCTTGATGTTCAGGTCTTCACAACCACCGTGACTCGGCTACTGTGTTTACGTCAAATTATATACATACGCCTTTTATTTTAATGTCAATATGCCAAATAGTGCATGATTCCATCAAAAATATCGAAGCAGTATAAACAAAAGAGTCAAGAAATATCATTACACCACACTAAACAGCATATTTTAGAGGCCATCCAGAGACTTTAGAAAAATAGATGCTTTGTAGTGATTGTCTCCCAAAAAGAACCATAGAACATCTTGATTATATGATTTATTAAAGCCACAGAAGGCATCAGAGTAGTTGATTATTGCAATGTAAGAGCGTACAGTGTACATGTAAAGAACAGGACGTCTGTGCATAACACGCCTACACACAGCCAAGTCACCCAGCCAAGCCACTTCCTGGTTTTCAAAGTGAAACCAGCACGGTGGACACACGTTAATATCATGTGAATGCCTACCTCAAGAAAAGAAAATAAACACCCATGGTTTGATTATAAATGGTGGTCATTTATTTTTACTCTTATTCACCACTGCCACATACAGAAATCTCTGGTCAAGAGTTTTCCTCCCACAGCAATAGACGTCTGTACCTCTCTAATCCAAACAACATTTACATTTTAATAGCAACCAGGAACTGGACAGAACTGAAAGGTTAGCAGAGGTCAGCACTCTGACACAGGATAGCACGGCTCCCCTGATCATCAGCACCTAACTCAAGCAACACACGAGGGATGCAAGATTCAAGTGATTTGAGAAAGCATCCCCTCCTAAAATCTGACCCCTGCAATGTTCTAAGGCTTACAGTTCTCTAAAGGGGAAAAAAGACGATTGATGAACGGAGTTCTGTCCGTAAACAGGAAGTTAACAGGAAAACAGAGGAACATGAAGAGCCATGTTGCTCATGTAATGAACCTTGAACATGGTGTAAAATGTGTCCATTGTGATGTAAAATGCGTGCGTGTCCACCGTGTTAAGCTTCGTTAATGGTAAAGCGGGTCTAAAGAGGTCTGAAGCACAGCATGGACTCTGTTTCTAGCCGGTGACTAATAGAAGAATGTGGAGTGTGTGTGTGTGTGTGTGTATGTGTGTGTGCGTGTGTGTGTCAGCTGATTCAGTCTTCCATCAGCGTCGGAGGAGCATCACTGCCTGGGCAGCATAACCGCAGAGCTCGCCATTGCCTGCACAAACACAGAGGAGACACACACGTCAAATACACACCACTCGTTCAGGCACACAGACACACAGCTCGTACAGTGTGGGGTATTCCCCTGTGGATCATTCAGTCTGACTTTCATACAAGAAAACAGGCAGGCAGCTTTTCCCCCAGGTGCTATTTCTAAGAACAAATGAGGTTCAGGAAGGTGCTCAAGCGTCTGAGGCCTGGAGAGAGAGAAGCCCTCTGGTTGCCTGCGTTTTCTGCGTTAGTGTCTGGGTCCAAAAAAAAAAAAAAAAAAGATTGAATAAAGCTAATGAAGTGACTCAGTGCTGTGAACAAACTGTGTGCTGTGTGTGGTGTTTCAGTCAGAGCTCGGATCGGTTGCTCAGTCCAGCAAAGCTGCAGTGAAAAACCGTCTGGAGGAGGAGCGAACCGTAGAGGAAACATTTGGCCTGTGCTCGCCACACAGGTACACCGGGCATAACGCAACGCAGCCTGCAGATTAATGCTCGAATTATCTGTGCATAATATCAAGATGTTATACAGAAACGTGTCAGGCTTCACACATGGAGGTGCACAGGTTTGCCCATCATTTCTTGTAAATGGTATCTGACGATCATACAAGGCCTACAGGACAAGCCGGATTCCAAAACTGGCGATGTGTGAGGCATGTGGTTTGGACTTGATTACAGTGGCATTGTCTTAGCCATTCAGAATGTGAAACATCTCAGCCATCTCCAAACCTGGCACGAGTCCCTAAAGCTCCGCCCCATCCACATCACCTGGTGTGGCCTGGAGCACACCTGGTACACCACTGTTGCCAGCAGCAGCATTTTAGTTCATCAGTCTGAGGGCGAAATGCAGGAAACTTGTGTGTGTATGTGCGCGTGCCAGAGGAAGCCTTACTGTTCTTAGAGATGACCTTCTCATGTGTGTGAGTGAGGAAGTCTTACTCTGTGCTCAGTGAAGATCTTCTCCTGTGTGTGGGTGTGTGTGAGAGGGGAAGTTTTACTCTGTGCTCAGTGAAGATCTTCTCCTGTGTGTGTGTGTGAGAGAGGGGAAGTTTTACTCTGTGTTCAGCGATGGTCTTCTCCCGTGTGTGTGTGTGTAAGCCTTACTCTGTGTTCAGCGATGGTCTTCTCGTGTGTGTGTGTGTGTGTGTGTGTAAGCCTTACTCTGTGTTCAGCGATGGTCTTCTCCCAGTCTGTCTTGCCTAGCAGTGGAATGGCAGTCAGCAGGATGTTGCTGGCTTTGCTGGCATTCTCCTTCATGGTCTTCAGGACGTTGTCCACACAGACCTTAAAAGACCACATTAGGTTTTATATTTAACATGCTACAAGCATTCTAGAATTGATTTAAAAATGATTGAGAGAATGTTTGACAATATCAGTGTTATCACTCCTGTAATAATATATTTTCTAGATCATCACATCACACACATCAGACTGATTCTACTATAAATTAGGCCAAGATGTGGGTTAAGAGCCCAACACACAGCACTGAGCCAACATGAAGGCACTCTTAATAAAACACTCCCACAATCCCACAATGGTCAGGGAAGCCTCTCTAGAATCTGTCTCACTGATCAGTTTGTCTCACTGACAGTGGGGTTTTGTTTTGTTTTTTTTTTTTGCATCCTGTCATGTAGAAAGTGCCCATACCAGTTTTAACATGAACAAATGAAACTACAACTATAAAACATCTATCAGCTGGCAACAACTTACACATTATCTAGACTCATCTGTTGTCTGTAAATACAAGATTGTCCAGATTGGAAGACTGAAGTATCGTCTCCAAGACACAACAGCCCTTCCCTCCCGTAGATCAGTGATGCAGAATTAAACTCACGAGTCACGTGGTATTCTGAGTAGTTATTTCAAACCTGCATTCAGAAATGAAACTGAATGTTTTTTTCCTTAAAGACCAACATGATTACTTCCTCCCAGTGGTCATTCAGAATGGAATGGAGCCAAAACTCCGTGAATAAAATCAAAGTGCCAGCAGACCTCAGGTCAAACTAAAATCGACAAAAACATAAGGAGGGAAGCCCAGGACACCAGGCCCAGGACACCAGGCCCAGGACACCAGGCCCAGGACACCAGGCACAGGACAGAAACAACCCAGATCTCACTTCTCCACTGTAGCTTCCCTTTGAAGGAATATCGCCATCACCACTGTGCCCCTGTGGACATTAAGACACCTGTGGACACTTTTCCACCCAGGGCGTACCTGTAGGCTGGAGTGTATTGAGTACAGCGCTGTAGCTGACCGAGCTACAAGAGGCAGCGAGCACAACCGAGAGATCTAACACCCGGGTGCTGTGAGTCAAGAGTGAGTCAGCGCGAGGCTGCCCTCACACCGGACACTGTTCCGGAGGAGAGAAGGAGGAGGAGGAGGAGAGGGAGGGAAGGAGAGAGGGAGGGAGAGCGCCTGCCGGAAGGATGTGGTGTGGGCGGGGAGGGGAGGGGGGGGAGAGTTTTAAATGCAGCAGGAATCAAACGCTGGTCTTACAGCAGCTGCTGGCAGACGCTCAGTAATCCGGCCAGCGGAAGTGTTTGCTGAACGCATCTGTGATAAGGACATTATCAAACTGAGTTGTACAGAGGTGTTAACCTGAGGTCTCTCCTAGCGTCAGTAAACATCAGTAACTCATAGACTAATGCAAAATAAACTTTAGTTTCCGGATCCAATTGGCCAACCGAAAGAGCTGCAGAAACATTAAGCAGTTTCACATCTCCCTTTGCTCACCACTAACCTCCAGCTTCATACTGACCACCAGGGGGCGAGACTGAGGGGGGCATGCTGAGGGTGAGTGGGCCCTATTACAGCCAGATACGGCACTCGTCCTCTTCACCCACAGCCATACACGACACCATCAGGGGTTCTGGATAGAGCCCCCCAAGGAAGACGTCTATTCTAGAGCATGATGGGGAAATGCTTTGTTGCTCACTGTAAGCCTTACTGTAATACTCTTCCAATGACATTTTGATTAGTACCATTTTCCTAGTTTATTGTAGATAAATATAGTATAGTATACTTTCTCTGGTAAAATATCTGGTTTCTCTTAACTTTCAGGATCACAATTTGTATTAAAATAGAGCTCTTCGCAAAAAGTGCAGTCACTAATGAACCATCAGTGTCACAAACCCTGATAAATGTGCTCACCCAACACTGTTAATACTGGTCAGAGAAAACCCCCCCCACCCACCCCACCAATATCCGGTCAGCAGGCAGTGATGTGGTCAGTGTGGTCATCTGTAAGCAGGTTGGGGTGAGCTGCTTCTGACAAAGGTGCTAATGAATGTGCCCTGATGATATTTGGGTGAAGGATTGCTGAGGAAAGTTTATGCATGTATGGACAAGATTAATATTTGATTAGTTTATATTTCCTCCTCTTGTTTTACTGCCACCAAAGAAATCTTCATTAGTCTGAGATTATAGAGGGAGGTCGTGATGAGGAATGCTGGGTACTGCATGTGTGTGGGATTAGTCTAGGAGCTGCTAAATGATGTCAGCACACACACACACACACACACACACACACACACACACACACACACACACACACACACACACACACACACACACACACACACACACACACACACACACACACACACACACACACACACCTACCTCTTTGGATGCTCTTTGTTCCAAGTTTAGGACCTGACTCATGATTGTGAGCTGTGTTTTCATGAACAGTACTGGCAAACTTTGTAGTTTGAGGTTTGGACTGTTATTGAACCCTAACATTTGTGAAGCTTTAAGAGTGCGACCACACACTCACACGCAGGTGGGCACACGCAGACACAAACACACACACGCAGACAGGCAGACACACACACATGCAGGCAGGCAGGCAGGCAGACACACACAGGCAGACACACACAGGCAGACACACACAGGCAGGCAGGCAGACACACACACACAGGCTGGCAGACGTACACACACACACGCAGGCAGGCAGACACACATGCAGGCAGACACACACATACTCACTGCTTCCTCGTGCTCCTTCCAGCAGTCATAGTCGGTTGCCAAGGCGATGGCTGCGTAACAGAGCCCCGCCTCTTTGGCCAGCACCACCTCAGGCACAGTGGTCATGTTGATGATGTCGGCACCCCACTTCCGGAACATGAGGCTCTCGGCTCGGGAGGAGAAGCGAGGTCCCTCGATGGTCAGCACCACCCCCTGGGGATGACATCGGAGACCCAGACCCAACGCTACCTCCGCCAGCACCTGAGAGGAGGATGGTGGGCAGGAGCGATACCATCTCAAACACGCACACACAAAGGACTGGAAGAGCATGCAAGACCACACGACAGGTTGTGCACCTTAATACCGTTACACACTGGACACTGGAACACCATCTTCCTGCCACGGCTAACGAGAGCAGGAGAGTGAGAGAGCGAGAGAGTGAGAGCGCGAGAGAGAGAGAGAGCGAGAGAGAGAGTGGTTTGAGGGGGCCTGACCTCTCTGGTCCTGGTGCAGAAGGGTTCAGCCATAGGAATGTGACACACCCCTGGAGCACAGCTGTGGCATCCATCATAAAACGTCTGAGCTCGTTTCGTAGTCCTGGCATTTACAGAGAGACAGAGAAGGTGTATCCACTGCCGTCATGTCCCATCACCCACACACATGCCATGTAAATTACGTCTGATTAAGGGTGCAGACAGGAAACATTGACTCTCAGAAGCCAAACTCCAACATCTTTCTATCAAGGTCTGTTTTACTACAGCACCTTCCAGAGAGCTTCTGGCCGTTTTACAGCTTTCAGTGCAACAATTGTGGACACAGATGCACTAGGATTGCAATGAATATGCAGCATCATTACTGACGGCAAAATATTCAGGAAAGAATCATCAGCAATGCAGGACTCATGATTTGCCCTTTTTGCTACTTTGCTTTTTTGCACTTTTGCATTGTTGTCTCAAAATGGCTTCAGTGACATGATGCAAGAGTTTGCAAGTCAACACAACCGAACAGTGCTGCCCTTTAGACATTGGGATCCATAACTGACATCTTACTTCCCCATTTTAAATATAATTCTATCTTTAGTACATTTAGGTGCATCAGAAACAGGAAATCCCAGCTGCGTACAGGTGAGAGAACACACACACCGTTCTGTTTATAACTGAGAAACGGTTCTCTGCAGGGGATAGACAGACAAGTCAGAGATGATGTTAGAAACGTCTTACAAGAGTCAGCAAAAAGAGCAACATGGAGAGGAAAAACATCAGCACCACACATGACAGATTAGGAATGTTACACTGCTATTGCCATGGCGACGCACCAGCGGTGGTACGTTTGGACTGAAACCACCTGCAGCGCTTTTCACTGTGACACTGCGGTTTCCAGGAGTCTCACACACACACACACACACACGCACACACACACACACACACACACGCACGCACACGCACACACGCACGCACACGCACACACGCACGCACACGCACACACGATTTGATGGAACTGTCTGTGTACCACGCAAATGCAAACCGTGGATCAGAGGCAGAATGCATCTCTAGACAGAACAGCTAATGGATAAACCTCTAAGAACAGAAAGGGCTGATCTAGGTTCAGGATTATGCTGGATGTAATCCTGCACAGACTACACTCTCTGATCCTGGACCAGGTCTTCAGCTGCTGTCTTGGTAAGACACAAACATGGAAGAACAATACAAGTATCTTTAAATCCTTCATTTAGTTTATTACTCCGTTTCCCCATGCATGTGTCCTATGCTCTATATACTGTATATATCCTGTATCCTAAGAATTATATGCAGGATTTGGACAATTAAATTTAAGTCATTTTAGTGTGGGAGGTTTCATGGCTAAATTGGATCAGCCTGGTGGTCAATCTTCATTACTTGCACATTGCACCAGTAAGACCAGAGTGTGAAGGTTCAATATGCAGGGTACAGAGTTTTGCTCAAAATATTGCAATGCACACAACATTATGGGTGACAGACCAAAAAGAGGACAAATTCAAACGAGGACAAATTGTTGGTGCACGTCTTGCTGGTGCATCTGTGATCAAGATAGCAAGTCTTTGTGATGTATCAAGAGTCACGGTATCCAGGGTAATGTCAGCATACCACCATGAAGGACCAACTACACCCAACAGGATTAACTGTGGACGCAGGAGGAAGCTGTCTGACAGCGATGTTCGGGTGCCAACCTGAGTTGTATCCAAAAAACATAAAACCACGGCTGCCCAAATCACGGGAGAATTAAATGTGCACCTCAACTCTCCTGTTTCCACCATAACTGTCCGTCGGGAGCACCACAGGTTCAATATACACGGCCGGGCTGCTATAGCCAAACCTTTGGTTACTCGTGCCAATGACAAACGTTTGCATTAAAAAAAAATTGCATTCAACTCAATGCAACTAAAGGCATGCAACTCAATGCATTTAGGCATGTAGACATGTCCAAGACGATCTGCTGCAGTTCAAAACTGGTGATTTAAGTGACTTTAAACGTTGCATGGTTGTTGGTGCCAGACGGGCTGCATTTCAGAAACTGCTGATCTACTGGGATTTTCACACACACCCATCTCTAGGGTTTACAGAGAATGGTCCACAAAAGAGAAAATATCCAGTGAACAGCAGTTCTGTGGACGCAAATGCCTTGTTGATGCCAGAGGTCAGAGGAGAATGACCAGACTGGTTTGAGCTGATAGAGCGGCAACAGTAACTCAAATAACCAGTTGTTATATTGGGGGATATTTTCCTGGCACACTTTTGGCCCATTAGTACCAATTGAGCATCATGTCAACACCATAGCCTACATGAGTATTGTTGCTGACCATGTCCATCCCTTTATGACCACAGTGTACCCATCTTCTGATGGCTACTTACAGCAGGATAACACGCCATACCATAAAGCGCAAATCATCTCAGACTGGTTTCACGACAATGAGTTCTCTGTACTCGAATGGCCTCCACAGTCACCAGATCCAATAGAACATCTTTGGGATGTGGTGGAACAGGAGATTCACATCATGGATGTGCAGCCCACAAATCTGCAGTAACTGCGTGATGCCATCATGTCAATATGAACCAAACGCTCTGAGGAATGTTTCCAGTACCTTGTTGAATCTATGCCACGAAGGATTAAGACGGTTCTGAAGGCAAAAGGGGGTCCAACCTGGTACTAGCAAGGTGTACCTAATAAAGTGAACGGTGGGTGTATATACAGTTGAAACCAGAAGTTTACATACACTACATATAAAAAAAAGACACATGCATTTTTTTTCTCACTGTCTTGCATGAAATCAGAACAAACTCTTCCTGTTTTAGGTCAATTAGGATTAAATTGCCTTAAATAAAATAAATTTAAAATGCCTTAAAAATTCTCCCTCTAATTATTCTATAGAAATAATTTTGGTAATCCTAATTGACGTAAAACAGGTAGAGGTTTATTCTGATTTCATGTGAGACAGTGAGGAAAAAAAATGCACATGTGTCTTTTTATACAGTGTATGTAAACTTCTGGTTTCAACTGTATATAACTCTTAGGAAAGGATACTGTTCTTAGTCAGAACAGAAAAATGCAGAATAAGAATGTCATTTCTCAGCATAACTGACTGACAGCACATATACTGATGTAAGAAACAGAAACAGCACAACTACATAACTCATTAATCACCATGACGACATGTATTTTCTGGGGATTGGCAGGGAGAATCCTAACCCCTTAACCTAAACCCTAAGCACTAACCACCATCCCTAAACCCTAAACTCTAACCGGTACATTCCTGCAGGGCAGTTCCAGACGGGACAGACTGGCTGCTCTGCGTTCATGGTCGACCTTGTCGAGCAGGCCAATTCAGAACTACAACTACACAATTCCACAAGTCGGTTAGGAAACCATGAGGAGGAACTAATGTAAACTAATGAAGTTCCTGCTAACTGGGTAAGAACCAACCCCCCCGCTTTGTTCAGCAAGGTAAAGCAGTCATACCATGTCCCTCCCCCCCTCCCTCACCCACAAACAAATTGCAATGACAAACAAAGCATTTCCCAATCATGCTCTGGTTTGACTGCCACGTTTAATGACAGTGGAATACAATGAAAGACAAAGGAAGTGGGCAGGTCTTCTGGTGTTGTGGGCTCTAAATTTGGAAGGGAACAGGGTGAGATTTTTAGAGAGTTCAATGCTATAATTCTATTACTCCTTATTACTATCTTTAAAAACAAGATTGCCTGAAACTATTTAAACTCTTAAAGGCTTCTGAGCCTCATATTAACACTTGGGGCAAACCAGAACTAAAACTGACTAAACGTCATCTAGTGTGAAAATACTGACCACGTCACATTTAGTTGTGATTAAAGAAATAATATATTGATGGAGATTCAGCTTCTTAGAGCACAGGTCATTCAATACGGTGTACGGTGGCTGGCAGGAGGCAAACCAAAATCCTGCTTCCCAGACTGGCATAGCTGGAACACGGACACATATTTAAAACCCTCACTACAGACTTGAATGGTTGGACTACTGACAATATCTTGGTGTTGTGCCAGATAAAAGGTAATACGGCAGCATTTTAAAAGCCTATATGGTGGTAGAACAGCAAGAAGGAAGCAGGAGGAAACAATCACGTGATGGTCGTCCCACAAAACCTCAGTCCAGCTCAGCGTCTTCGCCCGGGCTGCAGTGAGAGCAGCCGTATGCCAGCAAACGTGGTTTCCCACGGACACTCTGTTGCATCTTGGGTTGCGGCAATAATAGATGAAGTGTTTGCACTTTCGGGCCTAACAGGCGCGGTGCGGTCTGCAGTGTACAGACTCAACATACCACCACCTGCCGGTCGAGCAGAGATTAACTTAATCTGAACTGAAACACAGATAAAGCGTATTCCTGTGACCCCAGCCTCCTGAACCCAGAAGAAAGAATTCAGAGTGGAATAAAATCTCAAAAGATCATCTTCAGATCACAGTTTACAAATGTGCACCGGCAACACCCCACCGCCACCACTTCAGAGATCAGAGAACTGATGATATGTGAAAAACGTTACATATCGCAGAGACTGCATTCTTCATTACTCTGCAGCTGATTGGCTAGCTTGGTCTACATAGTGTTGGGTATTTTTCCAGTGGGTTCCAGTGAGTCATCAGTACACGTGGACGAACTCTGTGATGGATCTGTGACCTGTGATGACCTCTGAGCCATCTAGAGGTGCAGTGGTCTATAGGAGCCAGATATGGGATACCACTGCCCAACAGCCAGAGATCCAAACACACGGCATGGTCCAACAGGCAAGCACTATGACACTCTGGAACAAAGATGGGACTCCACACCTTGAACTACGCCAAGACAGCGGAGGGAGACCGAGCAGGACACACGGACAGCCGAGGGAGACCGAGCAGGACACACGGACAGCCGAGGGAGACCGAGCAGGACACACAGACAGCGGAGGGAGACCGAGCAGGACACACAGACAGCGGAGGGAGACCGAGCAGGACACACAGACAGCGGAGGGAGACCGAGCAGGACACACAGACAGCGGAGGGAGACCGAGCAGGACACACAGACAGCGGAGGGAGACCGAGCAGGACACACAGACAGCGGAGGGAGACCGAGCAGGACACACAGACAGCGGAGGGAGACCGAGCAGGACACACAGACAGCGGAGGGAGACCGAGCAGGACACACAGACAGCGGAGGGAGACCGAGCAGGACACACAGACAGCGGAGGGAGACCGAGCAGGACACACAGACAGCGGAGGGAGACCGAGCAGGACACACAGACAGCGGAGGGAGACCGAGCAGGACACACAGACAGCGGAGGGAGACCGAGCAGGACACACAGACAGCAGAGGGAGACCGAGCAGGACACACCTATCGATGAACTGGTCCGGCAGGACTACGTCCCCGGGCCGGATGTCCTCTTGGAGCGAGCCGCAGGCCGTGGTCACCAGGACATGTGTGCAGCCTTCCTCCTTCAGGGCCCAGATGTTGGCCCGGTAGTTCACATCGGAAGGCATGATCGTGTGCTGTCTGCCATGCCTTACAAGAAAACAATACAGGTTAGCGTCTCTCCTTCCATTAACAAACTGAACTCTGTTCGTCATCTAAAATGATGAAGAAATTAAAGAAGAGTGAAAAACAAACATTGTTAATGAAATGGATATGTCGCAGTGGATTTACCTGGCAAGAAGCACACAGCTGACATCTTTGATTTTGCCAACAATAAGTGCATCTGATGGCTGGTAGATGGGGGTAAAGTGTGTAAGAGCAGTTTACATTTTACTGTCACTGCAGGTCTAATAGCTACACAAACAGCTGTGTATAAAGTCGACATAACGTCCATCCTGTGAGATGAATACACTACATGCATTTAATCTATGAAACACAGATCATTTGAGTGTGTCTAAAAAGGGTGATCGCAGGGTTATGAAGGAATCCATGATTGTGTGTTTACCTACTTTGCATGAACAAACTTCAGCTCACCTTTCCATAGGGAGTGTCCACAAACCGCTCCGTCCTCTCCTGCAGGATGTCTGGATCATCAAGTCCAGATCCGCCGATTATACCAATCTAACAGGAAATGGGATTATATGACCATTTAAAATATATACGGCAACTTTCGTCTGGTCTCAACAGGATGAGTAACGCTTACGGTTACCATTGAGAAGGACATTTACAAGATATCTCCAGGGATGTTTTGTTTTGTTAGCTTTCATTCCGTTCAGTGGAGCTCTGTGGGATTACAGTAATTTACCACTTAACTGTTACAACGAGCTGCCTAACGACGAGGATAACGTTCACGCCTGCACGTTACATGTGGCACGAGAACCGTTACGGTCGCAGGTCGGGCAGGTCTGCGCGTGACAGGTCACGTGGTATCAGGGCCTTAATACTGAACCGTTGACCTGAGTAGTACATGTGCATCAACTTCAACTAACCACATCATTTGGTGAGAATTCGGGGGTTTTTTTTCACTTGTGAACGTATGACCACAGTAAATGTGAAGTATCCCATTAGGAAGTACTAAAAGTGCAACGACAATGAACATTACCTTTATTTGCGTTCTCGTGTCCATGTTCTCGCAGATGCAAAAGAAAATCAACCCTCATATGTTCCGCATGTGGTGCGATTTCTATGGTAGCGCCCGCGTGCTTCTACTGCAGCAAAAACTGCATCCCTCACTGACTAGAGGTGTATTACTGACCCCCCGTGGTGGTATCTCGCTATTACCTCGTCAAATTTGTTTTAATATTTATCTTCACGATTGATCATGAGGTATAAAGGTATGGTAATAAAGGTATGAATACATTTAAGAAAAGCATGTAATACAGTTGTATAATTACTGGTAAAGATGTAAGTTAATTTAGCAGCTAGAAACAAATATCTCAGCCCTTTTAACCCGTTTAAAGTGCACATCACACCAAAAATCCATTTAGACAGTTTATTGCTGTTCACTTCTAAACAGACTCGTATGTCAGTTTCAGACAGCCATGTTCCATGTGTTTTTAACAGATAATAGTCCTGGAACAACAGGGAGGTTGAACTAAAGACATTTAGCCAAGTTCTTAATCCCTGAGAACAGCTCATCCATCTCCTCAGATACATATATAATACCATCAGAAATATCATGTCATTACCATAAAATAAACCAATTCAAGAGATCAATTACCACCCTTTAAAATGACAAAAAAATCTAAGAAAATAAATGATTTGGCCTGTGCATTAAAACCAGCACATACGCTTTTAACTGTTTCTGTGCTCGGATATCATCTTGTATGTTCGTCTATGTTTAGGACACAGATGACCTAATCAGTGGATCAGTCACCATGGGGCTCTTCAGATGAAATGTTCACACCACCCGTTAACACTTGCTGCTCCCCAGGCTGCAGTGCACCTCCCAGTGGCTGGGGGGATGCAGTCCGGCTGGTGGTACCGGTCAGCTCTGGTGCATCTGCAGGTCCAGCTGGTGTTGTGGACAGCGTCTGGGCATCTGCAGTGCAGTGTGGGAGTACGTGGGCGGAGTCTGTGTCCGCGGCGATGTTCGCGGCCGCCTCCTGGTCAGCGTCGCTGTCACTGGGGACGGTGATGATGGCCGGGCAGCCATGCGTTCTCCTCTCCTCACTCCTCTTCCTCCTCTTGCTCTTCTTACGTTTCTTCTTCTTCCTGTGACGTTTGCTGCTCTGCTCTGTGACCCCATCCTCATAAATGATCTCTACACTGGCACTCCTCCTCCTCCTCCTCCTCTTCTTCTTGCGATGATCCTTTCTGCTTCTCCTTTCCTCCTGGGCGGTGCCTACCGAAGTCCCGCCTCCAGATGTCTGCCCCGTGTGCAATGATTTGCATTTGCGCTTTCCGCTGGGCTTGTGCCGTGACCTCCTGTGTGAGGAAGGGGAGGAGTTTTTGCAGCGGCTCTCTGAGCGCCTGCGATCCCTGCCATGGACTCCTCTGCTCCTACTTTTACTGATTGAGCATGCACGTGACCTGGATCGGGAGCGTGCCTGTGAGCGTGCCCGTGAGCGTGACCGGGAGCGCGCACGAGACCAAGAGCGAGAACGTGAGTGGGACCGGGAGCGTGCACGAGACCTAGATTGGGAACGTGTGCGATAACGGGACCAGGAGAGTGCACGAGAATGGCTTCCCAGTCTCATGTAGCTTGTGCTGGTCTCTATGTGAGACCTGCTGCTACCGTTCCTCTCAAAACCGTGGAGGGGGCAAGGGGGACGGGACGACAAAGAGCTGCCACTTGTCTCTCTGGCTCCTGTCCTTTCCCTAGAACGAGGACTCCGTGAACAACAGCACCTCCTCTGGTGGTGGGATGAATGCTCTCCATCTCGATTTCTTGACCCGGATCCATCCTTCCGTCTGTTCTGGGAGTGGCGACTTTGTTTGTCCTCAACCTCACACCGATGGTTTTTTGGCGATGGCTTTCGTCTTTGAGATGGTCTGCAGTGGTGCTCTGAATGAGATGATCTTGCATCGCTGGATGTCTGTGGAGAGGTCCTGCACCTGCGAGACGGCTCCTCTTTGGCTGCTGAGAAGCTGGAGGGTTGGCAGCTGGGCTCGGAGCGGTTGGACGCGGGCGAGCTGGGCTCTGAGGTGAATCGGATATGCTGGGGCAGGTGAGGCTTCTCTGCCCGCTCTTCCTGCACCGATTCCTCAGAATCAGATGAGAGCTGCACCAGCTCGGGAGTCCTGTCCACCGTCGGCTTTACAAAGCCTACGATTACACAGTCTTCCTCACCACTGCTGCCACAATCTTCCTCGTCTATGTGGGCGTCGGCCTGGGCAGGAGGAGCTGTGGACGGCCCCGCCTCCTCCGCGCTGCTGTCGGTGTCCGAGTCGGTGGCCGGCAGGGTGAAGACGCGCGTGGCCTCGCCGGAGTAGGACGGGCCCGGGGTCTCGTCGTCCCAGGCCGTGTGGCTGAGCGTGGCGGCAGGGCTGGAGCCTGTCTGGGAGACGGACGCCTCTTCGTCCTCAGAGAGCGCAATCACAGACGAGTCCGAGCCTCCGCTCTCCTCGGCGGCGGGGGCGGGGCAGTCGTAGACGGCGTGCTGGTCGTACGCCTCCACGTTGAAGGGCGCGCGTGCGAAGCTCATGAACTCGTGCAGAAAGTGCTCCGTGCGTGAGAGCAGGAAGGGGCGGAGCTCCTGCAGCACAGCCGGGTCCTGCATGTCGTAGCGGGTGATCTGGGACATGATGATGTGCTGGACGATGTTGACCAGAGAGCCGTGGGTGCCGTAGAGCACGGTCAGCTCGCGTTTGATCCACGGCACCAGCCGGTGGAGGCAGGCTGGGTTTCTCCGGAAGAACTCTGCTGACGTCTCCCGGGATCGCCCTCCGTCCCGAACGCCCCGGACCCACAGGCCCCTGCGGTACAGGGTCCTCCGGAAGCGGATCATCTCCTGCTCCTGGGGGGTGCGCAGTGGCCGGCCCTGTGCCTGCGCCCGCCGCCACACCGACAGCCTCGCGCACATGCGCTGGAAGCCCCGGTCGTTCCCACGATCCACCGCGCCCGCCAGACCCTCGAACATCACCCCGTGGTCGGGAGGTGGGGACGTGCGCCTGGCGGACGGCCTCCGGCCACCTGTCAGCGTGGTGCGGTACCGGAACCTCTGACCCGCCAGGCTTCCAAAGGAGCCATTGTCGGTGGGCCGCAGGTTGAACTGTTTGAAGTCATCCTCAGCCTTTATGGAGTGGTAGATGGAGTTGAACGGCTGCTTGCATAAGGGACACTCGGCTTTGTTCTTGGACCACTCGTGGATGCAGCGGAAACAAAAGCGATGCAGACACGTATCCACATAAGAGATGTTTTTGAACTGATCTAGACAGATGGGGCACTTGGAGTCTGGGGACGCTTCTTTGGATATCACCTTCGACACAGGGGTGGATGAGCTCTTTTTCCTGACACGAATTTTCATCTTGGTTGATGCCATAATCTGGAAATACAAATAGTTATCATTAGTAAAAATTATATCATTAGTAAAAAATATCATTAGTAAAATTGTTCGACATTATGACCAGGTGTATTCTGTAGGTCTGACATCCCTTAGAATTTTACTTTTTTGTCTTTTGATCAACTACTCATGCATTTTTATCTGGTTTAATCAAAAGTACCACATTCAAATAAGAAATGTCCTACTGAGAAAGCCTAATAATCTGTGTCAGGAGTTGTTTTCCAAACTCGGTCTAGGCCCCCCAAGTACTAGTGAAGGGAAATCTTAATGCTTTTGCATATAAAGACATATTAGACAATTGTATGCTTTCCACTTTGTGAGAACAATTTGGGGAAGACACTTTTGTGTTCCAGCATGACGGTGCCACAGTACACAAAGCAAGGTCCATAAAGGCATGGCTGGATGAGTTTGGTGTGTTAGAACTTGAGCGGCCCACGTAGTGCCCTGACCTCAACCCCATATAACACAACTGGGATGAACTATTGTGGAAACTGCAAGCCTGGTCCTCTCATTCAACATCTATGGAAGCCTTTTTCTGCTTGAAATCCATATAGTAACTCGTTAGTATTGCGTTATTACGAGATAGTAAGTCAATTATGAGATAGCATCTCAGTTTAAAAAAAACATTCCCACAGACCCACTCCAAGATCTGAGAAAGAGGAGTAGATGCTGTAATACGGGTGAGGTGTACTAACTCCATATTGAGTCTAGAAACCCGAGAATGTGTCCACGACCATCAAACGTTTACAACGTCGAGCCAAACACACCCGTTTGAAACTTACCGGATCTCTTTAAGCGTAAGGTAAAGTTCTCGCTTGGCCGGGCGGGTCATTTATCGTGACCGAGCCAACCGTCCAGTGCTCAAAATGTGTCCATGATATGAATATGGCGAGTCACGCAAGACGAGCTGACCACACCGTCCCGGTCGCCTACTTCCACCGGCTAACTACGGGCTAACTACTAAGTTAGACATCTCCTATCTAGCTATCTATATCTAGCCGAACTGGCTAAAACAACAAATAGTCACTATTATGACACGAAGTAGTAATTTCCTAGCGACTCACAATGATAAACCAAAGTAAAATATCACAGACGTCGAAAATATCATTAAGCTAAGCTAAAGAGCTAACTATATTTTATAATAATCGTTATGTCACCAACGGCGCTGTAAAGGAAGTGAAAGACGACGATTTAACGCTTCCGGTTTATCGTGTCAAAATAAAACAGCCACTTATATTTACCCTTACCTTTTCTAAAAAAATAAAAAATAAAAAAATAAACTATTCTCACCTAATAGAGCTTTTAGAATTTTGTATACCTCTCCTTGTTTAATGAGTACGGCGCACTGCTCCTAAGGAATTGGACTGCACATGAAAGCATGAAAGTACAGTACAATACATATTTTTTTGCATGAAAACAACATGGGAACCTAGAGACTTTAAGCATAAGCAAAAAGTGTTCTACAAGTGGGGCAAGTCTGAAAACCTGAAATCCAGCCGAGAATCGATGTAAAGAGGGTGTGGTGGCTCCGATGTAAATGGCTCTGTATGGCACTTTTTATTTAAACCTTTTTGGCTCACATTAACACTGTTACTCATGCACAAAACTCACTATCCTGAAAAGTTGTATTCCACGATTCCCTGGAAACAAAGTCCTTATTCGTACCAGATTTATGGAGCTAGCCAGGAGACACCCAGACTAGGAGGCAACCAGGCTAAGAGACATACAGGCAACAGGCCTGTAGCAGAACACACTTGGATCTACAGAACAAGACAACGCAAGCTAATGTTTTCAGGTTCTCTCCATCTCCAGGACTCTTGACTAGCCTGTTGCTGCAGGTCACTGGATCAGCAGATGTACCACTAGGAAAACTTTTCAGTCCTTGAGAAACATTACAGAAGAAAAGCCAGGTGAGGCCACGATGAAATCAACTCAGATCTATTGGTGTGAAACATACACAGAAATGACTTGACTATTGTCTATGAATGTTCACAACAAAAATGAAACCTAGGGATTTGTATCAAAACTTAAGTGGAAGCACAGGTTGATAAGTTAAATCTTACCTATATTCTCTACCTATATCAGACGCTATAATGTATGCATATATGCACTACATCACATGCTATGGGTATATGTATATTTGCAAACTGCTGCATTTTACAGAGCAATATACTAATTAAACCTTCACAAGTTGTATAATGTATGTTTAAATATCTTTAATGGAATCAAGTATTCATATGTACACACACAAAGCCATTAATTATACAAGGTGGACACAGATGTTTCTGATAGACTGATGTTTTTCTCTTTAATGGTGACCATGGCCTCCTGTCTCAGGGATATCCGGAACAACCTCTCCTGTTTCCAAAATGGTGTCACCCTGCAATGCAACACATAAGCACCAGCAATTATGACAGATTACCAATCTACACATGACAGGCAATCAAATTCAGATGTCTAATCAATTCAGTCTTTTACATTTGGTGACAGTTTCAGATGTACTTACTGGGAAAAGCTGTGGTTTCCGCATTACAATTCCATTTGGCATTTTCTGTTAAGACAATGAAATCATAAAATTATGCCATGATCAACCATGTTGTCTACTTCCCCAGCAATGGCAATCATGCTGATACAACAAAGGCATTTAGTCATAAACGAGTTGTTAAGTAAGAGATGTCCTGTTTTGAATCAGTGACTAAGGTCAGAAAAAAGTGAACTCACAGAAGCATGGTACTTCATGTAGTAATACACAATCCATGCTGGAATCAAGACACGCGTGGCTGTATATAGTCCAGCATTGTAGACTTTAAACGTCTGTGAAAATGAAATCAGAGGTGCATCAAAGTTAAACTGCAGTACGACTGTGAATTAAGATGTACAATGGTCTCCTTTGTACATTTCCCAATGTTTAAGATTTGGTCAAACATAATGCACTTTCGAAATTTCCAATTTTTAGGAATTCAAATTAGGTACCTAAGAAGAGATTCGTATAAAACTGAACTGGGGATCTTCAAAAAAATTAAAGAATCTTAGAAGTTTAAACTTCACAACTTATACCATTCCGTGAAAGCGGTTGATCTCTTGGGTACTATGCCCCATTGTAGGATCATATCTGACCGTTTCTAGAATCTCTGTATTTTCCTAAGACAAATATAACAATATTCCGCTTGACAGTAAGTACCTTTGTAACCTATAGTGAGGCAACTCACTTGCTATGGATGCTATGTAGCTAGCTTTAACCGCATTGCTCAATAGTTTTGGCTTGTCCCTGCAGCCCGAAACGCTTATATCACTGCCAAAGATCATGCACCATGTTAAACACTAGCCCCGCACTCACGTATAGCCTCCACAGGGTTTTGGGCTCCAGAAAACCTGCCCAGAATTTGGCGACGCGGCCCAGAGGTTTGGGTTCAATGACAGGCTCTCGTGGGCTAAGCTCCTGGTCCTTCAGCCACTGTCGCCTAAGTTTCGTTAACTGCGCCAAGCGGAGTTTTTCATCCGCTGTGTAGCCCGTCATGTTAAATGTAGAGGTATTTTAAAAAAAATAAACAATACTGAAATCACAACAATGTCGCCTGAAAGGACAAGGTTCCTACAATTTGCACAGTGAACCGGAAATAATCCACATCGACGCGAATAACATTTTGCATAGCGCCCCCTGTTGGTGGGTGTGCCCTCTGTATGGAACCCATATGTAAAATCTAGCTATTTAATTTGTTAAAGCCTAAGTTGCTGAAATTGTTAAAACATAAGTCACTAGGAGTTACATTTAAGTCATCGTGTGGTGAAAAAAATAGATGTTGCGGCAGACATAGCCAGGAATCCTTTCGGATATAGTCTAAGAGAGATTTAATATAAACAGACAGGAGGTAGCCTACAAGAATCTTAAACTAGACACTAAAACCAATAAATGGACTGTGGAGAAATATCAGGGAATCACGTAAAGCAACAGACAAATTTAGAAAAGTCCATCCAAAATGGAAAAGACGTATTAAACAGACAATTAATGCAGAAATAAGGGATGGAATTGCAGAATGAGAAACAGGACCCTCAGTACGCTCCCGACCGGCTTTATTTAAGGCTTGTCTAATGAAAGTAGTCAGACTTTCAAAGTGGTAAAATATTTATTAACTAAAACAATCCAGTTAAATTCAGTGTTAATGGAAATCTGGGATTTTATTTTCAAGAAACTGAGATTGGACACAAGTAGGGTTGCAGCGGTAACCGGTTTCACGGTATACCACGGTATTAAAATGCACGGTTATCATACCGTGTGCGTTTGCTTATTACCGGTAAAAAGCAAGCCAGCGGAGAAACTGACCCGCGCATGCGCAACTCCGCTCCGGTTCAGCTACTCGGCACACAGCAGTGAGAATGGCAGAAAGTGCATCAGACTTAACACATTTTTTAACAAAAAAAAAAAAGCTAAACTAAAATCAGTGGCGAAAATGACGTAATTGCGGTGGCTCCGCCCGTGCGCGAGGGTCTCGCGCGCTGTCGATTCGCGAGGTCGTGCACCTTTCGAATTTTGTAACTTTGCGCGCGCTGCGCCTCAGCGCAATGAACAAAGTCATGTTTGCAGGATTCATACACGTTTAAAAGGTGGAATTAAAACACTTGTACGTCACTTTAAAGGTCCGTTTCAATATTTCCCAGCACCTTCAACTTAATTAAGTTAAATATTTATACATATACTCGAAATAATTTCGCTTTTTCATCACATTATTTAATGGTTGTTTATTTCCAAAACGCCCAATCTTAACGTCTTCACGTTCTCTCATGTTTCGTCCTGGAATTAAAAGAGGCTCGTATTTGTTAACGTAAGACAAAAGAACTGTGCGGAGTCGCGCGCTACGGTCACTAGTGAAAGTATAAACCTAGCTTTTTATGGTCCTTGCTTTCACTGGATGTAAAAGACGCCATTAATTTACATGCGTTCAAATTCTAACGTGCCTGTTTTTGATATGTTAAAACCAGACTCGGTGTGAAAGCCTTAAAATAGAAATCTCTATTGTGATGATGTCAGAAATAAATCCTCTCTTCCTGCAGTATCTGGTTATATTCCAACTTGGCAGTACAACGAACGTTTACAACAGTTGTTGATCAGACACTGACCCAGGCTGAGTTTATCAGATATTAAATAATTTAAACTTAAATAATTGTACTGAAATCCATGATTTAGGTTTCTCTAATTTTGCAGTATTTATATAAACATGTGTACAGCTTTTTTTAAAGGACACATTTTGTATACAATAGTTCCAGGTTTCTACAATAAATAGTTAATTGAACAAAAATAACTTGTTGTAATTTCTTTAAGGGTCAGTGTATCTTTTAATAATATACAAACTAACTGTGATACCGTGATAACCGTGATACCGCGGTATTTTCTGAGACGGTTATCATACCGTGAAAATCTCATACCGTTGCAACCCTAGACACAAGATCATTATTATAGCCTTTTAGGAAGTAACACTAATCTGCTCTGTAGCAGTGTCCCTTCAGACAAAAACAGGCAGCCTTGGAGAATTCACAGATATAGAATGGGGTGCTTCATCTCGAGGTTCCTGCCAACACTGACCTTCAGAAGAAGACCTTTATATTAGGAATGATAATTAGACCTTGATCAGACATTTTGATTGCTGTATATTCAGTGCAATCAATTGTCTGAGCAATTCTTTAACCTGACATTTCTGATGTTATAGACTACACATCACTGGTTCATTCCAGTTCACCACAAGTGTCATGCACCAGTCTTTGTACTTTTTGCTGGGAGCTTTCTTTTATGACATAGTAGATGATGAACATATTGGCAACGCAATTATCCGTTGAGCAACTAGAAAAGCTAAGCTCTGCCTTGCACTAAAACACTTTCTGCTCATTGTTGTGGAGTTCTCTAAGCAGACACCCATATGTCATATTGCTTTGCGATGGCTTTAGGTAAATTTTAACAAAGTTTGGGTTTGTGATCTGGCTCTTGTAAATTGCTGTGTTGACCACACGATGGGAGTATATAAACGGTTCTTTAGAGAATGGTCATTGCCCTTTTATCCCAGACTCAATTTGCAAAACGTCTGTTGCCCATGGGCTATTTGATTACATTTTTAAGTTATTTGCTTTAATGCGAATTTGTTGCAAATTAAGTACCACATCTAAAGAGCCACTTAGGCTAATAGGCAAATTTAGCATCCTGAATATAGGCCTAAAGCTGATAAATATTTGTAGAGTTTATATGGAATATTATTTATATGGAGGGTATATATGGATCCATCCTGCCTTGTATCAGCGGCTCAGGCTGGTGGTGGTGTTGCAATGGTGTGGGAGATATTTTGCTGGCACACTTTGGGCCCATTAGTACCAATTGAGCATTGTGTCAAAGCCAAAGCCTCCCTGAGTATTGTTGCTGACCTTGTCCATCCCTTTATGACGACAGTGTACTCATCTTCTGATGGGGCTATGTCATAAAGCGTGAATTATCTCAGACGGTTTCTTGAACACAACGAGTTCACTGTACTTGAGTGGCCTCCACAGTCACCAGATATCAATCCAATAGAGTACCTTTGGGATGTGCAGCCGATAAATCTTTCGCATCATGAATGTGCAGCCGATAAATCTGCAGCAACTGCGTGATGCTAACATGTCAAAATGGACAAGACTCTCTGAGGGATGTTTCCAGTACCTTACTGAATCCATGCCACAAAGGATTAAGGCAGTTCTGAAGTCTAAAGGGGATCCAACCTGGTACAAGCAAGTGTACCTGATAAAGTGGCCAGTGAGTGTATATATTTACATTTTGCATTTTGGGCATTTAGCAGACAAAGTGCTTTACAAAGTGCTTTGCCATTTGTGCTAATGCCACTATCCCAATGCACATGAAAATGGTGCTGGACACAACCGACTGGAAGAATATCTGTCCTGTAGTAAACACAGGTTTCTTCAAGTGTCCTTTCTTGCAGACTACTTTAATATTACACTTGCAACACAGGCTGTGCTTTTGCGTGCATCTCCCGTTGCCTGTAGGACCTACATCATGTCAAATAATCAAACGTTGCTAAAAAATAATAATATTTTATTAGTGGAGTGATTGTTATTTGGTACATTCCACCACATTTAGAGTATTTAAATATACCAGAAATACTTTATATGTATTCGATTGCTGATTAACACTGTTCCATTCTTGTTGCCATTCTTTTGACTGCTGCCTGGATATTCACACAGCTGAAAAACAACAACAACAACAAAACAATCAATATTCTGGTTTAGAACGTCATTCATAAAAGTGATCTTGAACTAAACATGTATCACCTAGCCCACTAAACACCAACATATCAAAAAACACCTGACTTTATTTTTCTGTGAGTTAAGTGTAACTAAGTGTTAAATCTTCACTAAGACAAACACATGACTCACGAGTTGAAAATACTGTAAGAATAAACAATGAAATATTCATAATTAGATTCTTTATTATTATATCAAACATTATGATCTAGAGTGAAAACCTTTCATAGAAATATTGTATAACCATGTTATAATTTGTCAATTGTTCATTTAAAAAGTGTATTATTTATATTCTTATAAATAATCCAAAAGTCTTCACTTTAACACACACAGTCACAAATAGTCTGTAATACATAGGTTTTATTTCAAACTTTTCATCTTTTATTAGTCAAATGAAACTATAGCATATGGGACATTCCATTATTAGAGGACATTATGGCATAAACACTTCTTAAAACATATATTCTATTTTAACATGTTATGTTAAGTGTTTAAGAAATATGGGTCATACTAAATTATATGATTTGTCAAGCTCAGGCATCAGTTGTACTTTTTCCCACCTCATATGTTTTATTTGCTGTGTGCGTGTATTTACACAACCCTTTCACCTTGAGGTCCCAGGTGAAGAGGTGTTAATCCCTGAGATGTTTTCCTGATATGTAGATAGATGTATCATGTAGATAGATACATTTAATTACAAAGATGGGTGTAATTAAAATAGCCCAAAGGACAATAAATTTAAGACTTAATTTAGATGTTAAAATGGATGTAAACGCTTGTCACCAGGAGGCAGGGAAAGGAGTTTTTTTTTCCAACAAATAGCTATTCAGTATTTTTAACTAAGGAACATTTATCAAGCATATTATCAAATTTTTATTTATGATAATTAGCAGGTTATCAACAAATGTATTGTTTTGGACTTCAGTGATTTAAATATGGGGGGGGGGGGGGGGGGGGGGGGGGGTTATAATGTCTTCTATTTCTAGAATGTCCCATATAACCATCAGCGTGGATCCAGATCTGGAAACCCGTTTGGGTTTGCAAAGCGGAGAGTAAATGTATTTAAACCTGTTTTTTAACAGTGATGGAGTCATGTCCAATTAGCAAACATGCAAGCACATGCTAATGTCTGAAAACAGATCTTTGATCCCACAATATGTATAGTGTGAAAATAATCGTGAATTGGGGAGGGAGTGGGGTCGTTCAATGGCAGTTAGAGCTGCACCCAGAACATAAGCACGAACATCGACGGGAATATTACCTTCACCGAGTCTGTTATCATTTTATTGATATATTTCACCTTTTCATGTAATAAAGACAGAGCGTTTAGAGCGAGGTTCAAACCTATAGGCTTTCGGGCTGCGTGTTTTGTAGGCAATACTGTAATACTCCGGTGATAAACTGTCCTACCGTCTATGGAGCTATTATAGTGTCACCAGAACCTGAACCTGAAATCATTATTACTTGAAAAAACAGTCTGTAAAATCCTCGCAGGTATGCAAAAATTCGAGTTAAAATTCAGGTTCAGGTCGAAATTCAGGTTCGGGTCGCAATTCAGGTTCGGGTCGCAATTCAGGTTCGGGTCAAAATTCAGGTTCGGGTCGTAATTCAGGTTCGGGTCAAAATTCAGGTTCGGGTCGTAATTCAGGTTCGGGTCGAAATTCAGGTTCGGGTTGAAATTCAGGTTCAGGTTGAAATGCGGTTCATCCGGGATACGTAGGATGAGCAAACAAACTCAGAGCTAATCGAACTGCATCTGGCCAATCACAAAACATATCAGAGGTCATTAAGAGGCGCGTCTTTCTGCTAAATTTCCTGTAAGAGTGCGGTCCCTGTTTGGCGTGTAAGTAACATGTAAGCAGCACGAAAGTGACCACTGTGCCACCCAGAAATGGCACCTTGTGGCAGCTGCCACATAATCGTGGCACTTAGTGTAACCAGTGCTGCGTGACTGTGGTCTCCGTTGTCCAGAAACGCCGCCTGCCTCTGCTGACAGACATCTAAAGACTCTTGGGTGACTCTGCGTATCGGCCACTCGCTTAAAATCATCCCGACGAGCTCCGAATCGCCATTTGTTGAAATGAAGATGGTTCATAACTTTTGTTTAAAAATTATGTTGAGTGAAATACTAGCCGACATCCAGCTAGACAGCTCTATATTACTAGTTCAGAATACTGTTTAGCGATAACGTCGAATTAAGATTATAGGAGGGTACGTGAATCTACAGTGGTAGACCGTTAACGACAGCACTAAATTTAAAGGGATTATTATTATAGATGTATGGTTATCAGTGAATGTTCCTACACGCCATCAGCGTCATTTAAACCTCTGCGAGCGAATGGCATCGCATTTAGTATTTGTGCAATTTGTAGTATATTTCGCTTTGTATTGGTTTATATTGTTAGTCTAGATTGTCAGCCGAGCGGCTCCCGACATAATCGTTAAACAGCATCCTGAACTCGTAGTTTGGAGCTGTCGGTCAGCTCCGAATCGTTCACCCAACATAAATTAACAAACAAAAAATATAAACCATCTTCATTTCCACGAATCCTACAAATGCGATGCCACTCGCTCGCAGTGGTTTAAATGACGCTGATGGCGTGATGAACGTTCACTGATGAACAATCTGTAATAAATCTGTTTTATGTTGTGACGTGGGGGTGAAGTGTTATCAGTGGGAGGACACTTGCTGAGAAGAGCATATATAAGGGGTTTCACATTTAACATTAACTTAACTACGTTAATATAATAGAAGACACACGGACAGCACGATCATGATGAGGCATGACTAAACTAGACGACACCACAAACCACTACAGCGACACAACACGGATTGTAAATGACAGCCTTATATTTATTTATTTGTTTATTATTGAATATTTGATTATTCTGCTACCTCCTGTTATCGCTGAACTAAACTTTCGGCACGAGACTTTCAGCGCGAGCTCTTCAGCGCGAGTTCTTCTGTGCGCGTTCGATGTACGTTGCTCCAGAGTTTGAAAAAACACAAGAACAAACGAATTACTTGTTATATTCCTTGTTGACACTTGTGGAAGATATTTTACTGTAGTTGGCTTCGTTTTTTTTTGTGTTGTTGTATGTCAAATGTAAAACAAAGTTCAAACTTAGCGCCCTTGGAAGCAGAAGGAGGTAGGAAGAAAAATTGTATTAATCCAAAAGAGTGATTTATTTAATTTAAAACGAAGGGAGATGTGATTGTTGTTTTGTTTTCAGTAAGAGCTGCGGCTCATAACATAAAGTTGAGTTCATGTGCAAGTTTGCTAGGAGTGACGCATTTAAAGTTTGGACCCTGTTCTACACATTATCTGTGAGGTATGGTGCTAGGGCATTTGTGTTTATTTTTTATTTTTTGCCACATTTTGTAGTTTTCACGGTGTCAAATGTCGGTGGCGAAAGGAGGAGAGAATAAAGATACACCAGTCGAAGCTCCGAGCATTGTTTGTGTGATTAATCCAAGTGGTCCGCTACACGGATGACTAAAGCGAACATACCAGAGAACGAGTAGGCTACAGATAAACACGAAAACACTCAAACTTACCCATGCACAGTGGCGTGCACAATTAGACCCCAACTCTGCCCTTTATCAACGAAAGTGCCATTTTGAAACTTCGTTTTTTATTATTATCTGTTTTTTATTATTATTGCTGAGGTCGGTTTGAAATGATCTTTTGAAAACCTGAGCGATTAAAAACAATGCCTTGAAATGCGCCACCACCTCGCACACACCCGACCTCTCTCTTCCTTTGTCACACCAGATGCGCTGCAGCAGCAGTTCAGTTCAGCGAGTGGAAGGAAGCGTCTTCAGCACAGCACACACGCTCACAGATAGACTTCTTCTCCCGTCCCCACCAGCCAGGTCACATACACATCAAGTCAAATCGTACCGTTTGTCCTCTAAGCCCAACGTGAAATCATTTTGTTGTGCAGTAAACTGTCTCATACAGCACCAAACTACTAAGCATTTTTAGCCGATGGTCACCTGATAAAGTCGCACTAGCCCAAATCAGTGATAGATAACGTGAGGACGACCACATACAAATAATTAAGGTAGAGTTTGCAAATCTATGTGTTAAGCTGAACGTTTTCTGTTGTATACGTTTTGTTAGGCAACATAAATTAACACATTCGTTTGTGAAAGAAGAAACGGGAAGTTCCCCATTACCTGTGAAAAATGTCCATCTGCATTCGTGTAATGACAACAGTCAGTAGCCTATAACTCATTCTCGTACTTTTTGGTCTTTTTACTGTCTTAATTGTAGGCCTATATTGATTTACTAATTGCAAAATATATGCAACAATGCCTGCAGACAGTCGAGGGTAAACAGAAGTTAACTGAAGGACAATGACTATAGTTAATATTGGATATGGATTTTATCAGTTGGCGGTGTGACTTTTTCCATTGAAAACTCACGTTTAGAGAATGTTACTAATAAAAGTCAAATTTCATTCAACATGCGCTTGTAATTTTTTTTATAATGAATTGTTCCACGTGCGCTAAAAAGTGCCCCCCCTTCCCCCCAGCACTTGCCCCCCAAAATGTCTGTGCACTGCCCATGCACACACCACATACTCTCATACAGAACACATACTCTTTAACGATAATGTCGAATTTAGATTAGTGGTAGACAATGAGTGGCAGTAGCCGCTCGGTGGTTGATGGCTGATGCTGCGGTGTTACGTGAACTGTGGATTTTGGGGAGGTTGTTTTCTCTTTCGGTTAATTTTGGTTTAACAGGTGGATTGCCTCGGTACGGGTGGATTCTGTCGGCCAATCGAAGATCGTGATTTGGATGAGGGGGAGGATATTCGGCTTCATAATCTGCGTGACGGAGTTGCTGGAAGTTGCCGGGAGGCGACGCGAGCATTTATTGCCTTTACGGTTGTGTGTGACTTTTGAGAAACTGTAGCTCATGATTCTCATGTGAGAGGTGAGGGTTTGTGCGATAGCTTTTGTCATGAATTGTCATGAATAGCGTTGTGAAAATCGCCACCATGGAGTAAGAACGTAGTAGCATGTGCACAATTATATAGACACCCATGCAGGGATGTTTTATAAGAAACACCAGTATAGAGGCGGGCACCGTGTATGTATATTTGTTTGAGATTATCGTCGTAGATATATTTTCTTTATTTATGTTAGTAAGGTGTGAGTCTTGCTTTGTTAACTTAGTGTAGTATATTTTGTTTGTTTCTTTTCTTTGGTGCCGTCTACTGCTCCTTTCCTTGGTTGGTTTATGGTCAATCGTGTATTTTTGTACGTACGTGTCTGTTCAGTGTTTTGCTGCGTAGAAAAGGCTCTTCTACCCATTACCACTCTGCAGTAAATAGTTTTCTTACGTATCCGTCTGGTTTTCGCGTTCTTCTTTAATTTCATCTTGTCCACTACGCACATGCTACTACCCCACACCCCAAACCTAGACCCATGACATCGTGGGGTCGTAACAGACGTAATCTAGACTAACAATATAAACCAATACAAAGCGAAATATACTACAAATTGCACAAATACTAAATGCGATGCCATTCGCTCGCAGAGGTTTAAATGACGCTGATGGCGTGTAGGAACATTCACTGATAACCATACATCTATAAATAATAAACCCTTTAAATTTAGTGCTGTCGTTAACGGTCTACCACTGTAGATTCACGTACCCTCCTATAATCTTAATTCGACGTTATCGCTAAACAGTATTCTGAACTAGTAATATAGAGCTGTCTAGCTGGATGTCGGCTAGTATTTCACTCAACATAATTTTTAAACAAAAGTTATGAACCATCTTCATTTCAACAAATGGCGATTCGGAGCTCGTCGGGATGATTTTAAGCGAGTGGCCGATACGCAGAGTCACCCAAGAGTCTTTAGATGTCTGTCAGCAGAGGCAGGCGGCGTTTCTGGACAACGGAGACCACAGTCACGCAGCACTGGTCACACTAAGTGCCACGATTATGTGGCAGCTGCCACAAGGTGCCATTTCTGGGTGGCACAGTGGTCACTTTCGTGCTGCTTACATGTTACTTACACGCCAAACAGGGACCGCACTCTTACAGGAAATTTAGCAGAAAGACGCGCCTCTTAATGACCTCTGATATGTTTTGTGATTGGCCAGATGCAGTTCGATTAGCTCTGAGTTTGTTTGCTCATCCTACGTATCCCGGATGAACCGCATTTCAACCTGAACCTGAATTTCAACCTGAACCTGAATTTCGACCCGAACCTGAATTACGACCCGAACCTGAATTTCGACCCGAACCTGAATTACGACCCAAACCTGAATTTTGACCCGAACCTGAATTACGACCCGAACTTGAATTGCGACCCGAACCTGAATTTCGACCTGAACCTGAATTTTAACTCGAATTTTTGCATACCTGCGAGGATTTTACAGACTGTTTTTTCAAGTAACAATGATTTCAGGTTCAGGTTCTGGTGACACTATAATAGCTCCATAACCGTCTACCCAACACACGGTAATGTGATCCGCCCCCGGAGATTAAGCGACGCGTGTACGATGCTCTACTCGATGAAATGTCGGGTGCTTAAATGTTTTTTATTTTTGTTCAGGTTTAATCGTCTCTAAATTACGCCGACGTACATACGAAGAGCAATTTGTTGGGAGTTTGTATGGCCCGTCTTTTACCAGCATGCCTACTTTTTTAATCATATAGTTGTGGCTCTTCGCTGGTCTAAGTAGTCATGACGATACGGCGGTGTTAGCCGTTAGCCGCGCTGCTACATCTAAACCGGCAGCTACATCTGATGGTAGGGCAGCGTACTGCGGTGTAACGCGCGCTAATTCGCTGGCTAGCAGGTTTACGCTAACCGGCTCGTACAGCCCATTTTATAGTTTTTTAAACAGAGGCGGGGAGTACAAACGGTGTCAAAATTGTGGAAAGATACTGCAAAAGACGTTGAACCCGATAAAGCGAGTGAGTTCCCCGGCCCCGCAGCAGCAGCTAGCCGGCTAGCTGTGTGTGCTGAGCGAAGAGAGGACTCGGGGAACGGGAAACCCTGTAATGGCAAACGAGCCGGTCATTCTCAACGTGTATGACATGGTGAGTAACTGTTAAACCGCTTCATTTGTTTAAATATACCCACTGTCCAAGTGGCGAGGGTGAACGGCATCGCGATAACGCTCAAATTAACTTCGATAGCTTAGCGAAGCGCCAAGAGCGAACAGTTTGGTGTGGCGGTAAGACGACGACCCAACACAGCGCTGGTCGTGAGAGGGGAGGCTTGAACAGCAGCAAGACATGCACTGTACACGGACTCTCATTTATTTATGTTGCATTGCAACTAAAGTGGATTTGTTCTGCGATGGGCACTTACCTTGGCGTCTTGTACGTTAGTATGTAGGCGTAAAAGAACAAATATGCTCAAAGCAAACATGCCTTGGTTGTGGACTAGTTCTGTTTAAGGACTGGTGGATGTTGTGACTTCTAAACAATGTAAATTCATACTGGAAAACGACTTAAACCCAGAATTATATTCCCACACGTTTTGATCTTGAGCTTTGGCCAAACCCAATGAAAGAAAGCACCATCTAAATACATTTGTGATAACGTTATCTTAGTTGACTTGGATACAGGTACGAATTTGAAAAAGGCAGAATTTGTCATTTAGATGTGTACCTGTTTATGTGCTAGTTATGATGATTTCTTAGCCAGAATGTTACTTGTCTCCTATCCTATTTGGACATATTGTATGAATTCGTCTAAGAAATATTCCTTTTTGAAAAATCCCTTGGGACACTAGTAATAATAAGTACTTAAAATGGTTTCCAGTAAAAAAATCTAATTGGGGCTCAATAAGTGTGCACCATAATTACACAGGCACGTCAGGCCTGGTGTTTTGAACCCATCAGATTTTTCCCGTAGACAATTTTCTGAACCTTGTGATGTAACTCTGAGGCATTTTTTTTTGGGACCAACATTAAGGAAGAAACATGCTCCCGTGACTCATATTTGATGTGAAAACATGTGTGAACTGGTGGACACAGTGAAGCAGACTGAACATAATTTAATACCAAGCAAGTCACACAAGTAAGGATAATGAGCGTATATCCATACAATGTGTTTCAATAAAAAAGACAAATAAAATCAGACTAGATGGGAAAAAAGCTCATTGTGTGTAGGGGGGGGGGGGGGGGGGGGGGGCTGAGCATTTTGTATCCAATTAATTATTAGCTAAATATGTGCCTGCACCATTAAGTGAGCATCATGTGTAGAGGCTTTGTCTGATAGACGCCTGTAGATGGTTTTGCAATAATAGGGCAGAACCAGGGCGAGTGTGTAAGCAGATACCAGATACTCAAGCTAATGATTTGGTAGATCAAAGGAGAAAACAGATACTAGAGTAACAGAATCCACCTTTTCTTTTCTTTCTTTTTCTGCTGTAATCAATAAGCAACTAGACATTATGCAAATAGACATGCTGCATGCTGTTTGTTTAATTTCAATCTTGCACTAATCAATAACATAACCTTCGACATGGTCGACCATTTCAACCAGCATTTCCATTTGGGTCAGACACTCTCGAATAAAAGAGAACAGAAATATTTACATAAGTGAACTGAAATGACGACAGCGGAGTTCAGAGTGTGATTTCTGGGGGCTGGAAATGTGCACAATGTAACGTCACCTTGAGCAGCAAATTTACACAGCTTGTAGAATCATGGTTTCCAGAAAAAGGCTAATGTCATGAGACCCTTCATATGTCACAGGTTCTCACCTAGTAGGTGCAATGACTGATCAGGTAAAAGAGGACAGAAAGGGAAAACATGGTTGTGTTTACTCTGTCCTTAAAGATGCCCGTGTTCTCGTGAAACACATGATGGTTTTGCTCATCTCAATTACCAGTCCTGAATGCTATCAACTGTCACATTGTTTTAAACATGTCATGCGCATGTTTACAAAAACCCTTTGCTTCACCACAATTTGCATAGCCACCAGTGAAGATAAAATAAACTGTCTTAAACAATAAGTCATTCTACTAGCCTTAAACAGTCGTGTAAGTACATTTATATAATAAGCAGTTTTAGGAAAATGTATAATGTAAATGACAGAAATTAAAGGCATTTGGCTGTAGCCGTGACCCCCTGCGCCATGTCCCCTGCATTCTGGGTGAAGCCGTATGTGCGTTAGTGTCGGTGCTGCCCCTCCTAGGCTGACAGCCATAGGCTATTTCTGTTCTAATGGACCTCTGCCATCTCAGATCTTCTTGGCCAGTTACGTACAGATTGTGGTGAATCAAGTATTGGTCAGTGTCACCTGCACTTTTGTCAGGATGAAAAATATAATGCTGAAATTTTCAGGAAACTGTGTTGCCAAGAACTAACTCGCATCTACACTTTAATCCAATGAAGCAGGATGCCATTTATGTCCCACAGTAGCCCATTATGGCTACTGCTGTTGTTGTTGTTGTTACTGGATCTCACATGAGAGCTTTACTCACATTCAGCATCTGTTAAGATCTCTAACAGCTTTAACATCTTTAATTCTCTACAGAAGACACTAACTAAGGCTCAAGTGCCTTACCAGGTGTGGCTGTGTGTATTGTGTAGTATAAAATACCAGATGAATAGATTGACGTTGAGAATGCCTACGGTATGAGTCTGCACCTGCAGTGTACTCACTGCAGCATTTGTGATGAACTGGAGTGAGCTGTGGGAGGAAATACAGCTTCATATCTGATGCCCTGCTTCTGTGTTTACAGTTTCTTTAAGAAAGTATAGAACATATTTTTTGCATATTTACAGTGATAAAGATGTAATACTCGGTGTCCATTTTTACCTTAAAGGACCACCCTTTTGTCTTCTTGACAGGTTAACAGTTTAGAGCTTAGACTAGTAACATTTTTCAGATAGTGTTGTTTCTGTAAAATAGACCTGATGTTTTGTTTCTCTGCACATTAACAAGTGTTGATTTCATAATTCTGATGTCGAATCTGACTTCTCAACTGTGCTGTGCGCTTCACTTAAGGAATGTGTTTGTATCTAAATTACACTACAAATGGACTACCACTTTACATTTGAATTGTTATGTCATGCTCATTGGAGAGCACAAATTTATTTTGAATGAGGAAAAACAATTGTAAAAACTGTGTGGCACAAAAAGTCCAACATCACTTTCAATTATATTTCTATTGTAAGGAAGTCAATTTATTAAAGTGAAAAGGGAGTTTTTTAAGTTATCAAAACAAAAGCTTTAGTGCCTGTTTCTAGAGTGTAGTCATGTTGGGAAAACTCCAAATATATGTGAATATTAAGTACTTTGTATGGCATGTGGCTGAGGTGTGCTGACTCCTTGTTTTGTGGTAGGGAGGCCAATCCCTTGTTCAGTGACAGGATGTGTTTAATAAGCTTTGAGGTAATTGAGGGCAAAGGGATGAGCCTCTTCTTTCACAGCTCTGAACAGAGTGTTGAGAGACTCCTCTCCCTCTGTGTTTCTTGCCAAAAGTCTTCTTTTCGTGTAGGTTAGGAGAGATTAGAATAGAGATCTTTCTTGGAATATAAATTTTTAACTTTTTTTTTTTTTTAGACAGTTTCATGGTTGTTTGATTGGATGATTGGATTGTAGATTTAATGTTCTTTAAAATAGAGGTTACATATACATTTATGGGATTTATCAAAATCTCTTACCCAGAGTGATTTTAGTTGTCTGCTCAAAAAAAGTATCCCTAGCTAGCACAAATGGGTTAGAGTCCTAAAATACCCTTAAACCGAGACACTGCCAGAAACAAGAGTGTGTGCTTAAACCTAGATTGAGAGATACAATACTATACACTGCAAAAAGTTCTAGTGTTATAATTAGATTATTAGACAAGACAGTTTGTGTCTAAAACATTTTCCATTTATATAAAGTACAAGAGCAGGATTTTGTTTTGTTTTTTTCTTTTATTGTCTGACTTGTATTTGCTATAATGGTGGACTAGGCAAGGAGGTGATATCTGAACACAGAGCCAACTGAATCAGAAGGCAAGTCTGTGCTTGTGAAAGGTGTAAGTTTGTGGTCATTTTGAATGTGGTAATTCCATGGAAATTGTCTTAAATTATGAAAGAATAATACCAGAAATAATGATTTGATGATAAAAATCCCCAGTTTAAAAATTATTGATCTTCATGTGTAATGAAAACTAATAGTTACAGTACAGTTTAAAGTACATGATCAAATCAAGCTACTGTGTGGTGAGTCACAGGCAATATACTACAACAAAAAAGAACTTTAAGGACTAGGATTATATTTCATCAGGATTATATTTCATCAGGACATAAGAGCACTTTGTGCTGCACATTGCGTCATGGCATTTTGTATGCGTGTTCTTACAGAGGATAACAGGAGTGGCACAAGGTAAAATACTGAGAGGAGACAGATGACGCTTCAAGCTGACCTTTCCAACATGACCTTGTTCTCCATTCCCGTATTGCTGTGCTAAGTGTCACATTTTGAATGATGCTTCATGCTTAAGCGTCTGGTTTTCAACACACACTCCATGCACACAGCTGATCATCTTTGTTCCCTCATGGAGCAGAAGTACAAGTGTTTATCAATACACAATTGAAACTTCGACTGTTGAAATGTTAATCAGGGGTTTAAAGTGTATTTCTGTTTGTTGTTTTGTCCTGATACATGGCACCGCCATAAGGATACAACGTTTGAACCCTTGGATGCACATGGTCCTTCAGAATGGTTCGGTAGTCCTTGGCAGTGATGCGCCCATCTAGTATTGTGCCAAGGGAATGCCATGATATGCCCAAACCATCACTGATCCACCCCCATGCTTCACTTTGGGCATGCTCTGGGTAAAACAGGAAAGGTGTACTCATCATAGAACAATATGTTTCACATTGTCCACAGCCCAAGATTTGCGCTCCTTGCACCATTGAAACCAGCGTTTGTCATTGGCACGAGTGACCAAAGGTTTGGCTATAGCAGCCCGGCCGTGTATATTGACCCTTTGGTGCTCCCGACGGACAATTTTGGAGGAAAACAGGAGAGTTGAGGTGCTCATTTAATTCTGCCATGATTTGGGCAGCCGTGGTTTTATGTTTTTTGGATACAACCCAGGTTGGCACCCGAACATCCCTGTCAGACAGCTTTCTCCTGCGTCCACAGTTAATCCTGTTGGGTGTGGTTGGTCCTTCATGGTGGTATGCTGACATTACCCTGGATACCGTGACTCTTGATACATCACAAAGACTTGCTATCTTGGTCACAGATGCGCAAGCAAGATGTGCAATTTGTCCTCTTTTGAACTCTGGTATGTCACCAATAATGTGTGCATTGCAATATTTTCAGCAAAACTGTGCTCTTACCCTGCTAATTGAACCTTCACACTCTGGTCTTACTGGTGCAATGTGCAATTAATAAAGGTTGGCCACCAGGCTGATCCAATTTAGCCATATATACACACACACACACACACATTACATACCCTGATCTTTCCCTGTACATGTAGTACACAGGTAAAGTATGATTTCCAGTATGGAAAACCGTTTCCTGTATTCAAATATTGGGCCTGCAGTGGACTGTTTCATGGTTTGATAGTGTGATGATAAGCCTTATATAGAAGCATGGTTGATTACAGAAGCTGCCTTGAGGAAAGACATCTACATCCTTCTACGAGCCACACACCTTATTGTTCCAGAAATGCCAAAAATGTAGAATGTGTGCCCTCTCATATACGTTCCGGTTGCATATTGACCCCAGGTATCTCTGCAATGAAGGCTACCAAGAAATCCAAGAAAACACAGCATTGAGATGAACTTTTACTGCGGTAGTCTATTAGCCTAAAGCAAATTTGGGCCTAGTATGGAATTATAGTTAATTAGCCACGCAGAAACATATAAAAAAGAAAGTAAGATATGTTTTTGTGCATACACATTTGCTCACACTGCATTCAGGCTTGCTTCAGGTCAACAGTTCAGATTGCTGCTGAGCTGGCGAAGCAGAACTAAGCATTGTTTTATTCCACAAGCTGTTTATAAATGTTTGTATAAATGTATATTCCCTTTCCTGTGCCATTACAGCCTGCCTGGGTTCTTTAGGTAGCAGGTCTCTATGGGCTTTTTATGTGTTTTTTGTCTAAACAAAGAGTTTCCCCATTTTGCAGCAATAAAGATTTGATTATAGACAAGTACCTAAAGATATATATAACCTTGTGCTTTTTTTTCTAGTACTGGATCAATGAGTTCACTACCTCTTTGGGTATTGGGGTCTTTCACTCAGGGATCGAGATTTATGGCAGAGGTACGTTCCAGGCTCACCTGCCCTCATTTTGCCAGTCCGCTGGGTTTTAGAGCAGAAATGACACATCATTCATCCTCACTGTTCATGTATTTCCCTTTTGTTGCAGAGTTTGCTTACGGGGGCCATCCATATCCATTCTCAGGTATATTTGAGATAACACCGTGTGATGCCACGGAGCTCGGGGAGACATTTAAATTCAAGTGAGATTCATAACAGTGTAGTTGTGTATATTTATTACTGTGCACTCTAAGCCAAAATAAAAAAAGGCCCATTACCACAACATGGTCATGCCTCCTGTGCTCTCTCCTCATCAGAGAGGCTGTTGTTCTAGGGAGCACAGACTTCACAGAAGAGGATGTGGAGCGAATAATCGAGGAGCTGGGAAAGGAGTACAAGGGTAACGCGTACCACCTCATGCACAAGAACTGCAATCACTTTTCCTCAGCGCTGTCAGAGGTACGTGTTCCAGTAGGACACCAAGGGGCAAGAGTCTATCTGTGCAAGGGCATGATTAAAATAACACAAAGACAGGAATCACACATTTTCCCTCTGTCTCTCTCTCTCTCTCTCTCTCTCTCTCTCTCTCTCTCTGTCTCTGTCTCTCTCTCTCTCTCTCTCTCTCTCTCTCTCTCTCTCTCTCTCTCGACTGTGCCTCCGGAAGATCCTCTGTGGCCGTGAGATCCCGCGCTGGGTGAACAGACTGGCCTACTTCAGCTCTTGCGTGCCCTTCCTGCAGAGCTGCCTGCCTAAGGAGTGGCTCACCCCCGCGGCACTGCAGTCCAGCGTCAGCCAGGAGCTCCAGGGTGAGCTGGAGGAGGCGGAGGACGCGGCCGCCTCCGCTTCCACGCCGCCCTGCGCCGTGGGGTCGCCACCCAGGCCCACGCGCCATCAGCCACGACGATAGAGGCCTCCGCCCGGGCTGACGGACCTGCGAGACTGTCCCTGCGCTCTCGCCGTCTGGACTCCCAACCCTTCCAGCGACCGATCTGCAATCCACCAGCAGCATTGATAAGCCCTGTGTCCTGTGCTGTATTTTGGTCAAGGGGCCCAGAGACCTATCAGACTGATTTACTGTGGGGGTGGGGGGGTGACTCTTGGAGTTGGCTTGACCGGTGTTTTAAACATTAATCTTATTTTGCCTTCATGGTTTTATTTTGGAAACTCAGGACAGAAAGACAATTTATACGTTCCACTGACTCATCATGGGTTTTATTTTGATTATTTTGATAATGTTACTGTAAATCTTTTGCTGGATTTTCTCACTAGTCTTTCTTGTGTCCCTAAAGAAAGTATCTTTTTTAACAGGGAGCTTTTGTTTACATCCTGTTTTTCTGTATCTGTGTGTTCTGATTACAGAAAACCTGCCACCTGGGCCGCATTGCCCCATTTTTGTAACGACACGTCTCATGTCTGCTCACCTTGGTGATTGTGCCTAAAGATTTTTACTGTTACTTGCTCAGAGAGCCCTGCACTCTTTCTCTACAGTTTACCTACTAGTCTGCTTTGACTAGCAGTTCTCCAGATGATCTTCAGATGTATTACACCATTAGGTTTTTAGAGTCTTCTACGTATTGGAGAAACTTTGTATTCCATTTTATGATTATTAAAGAAAAGTAATTTTTTTTCTGAAAAACAAAATACTTGTTGTAATACCTTCTGTTTAAAAGCCTTAAGAGTGAGGCACGAGGCCATGCACTCTGACCTGGGTGTAGTTCCATGGTAAAGCAGTGCAGGCATTTCTCGCCTCCTTGGGCCAATCGATTGGTTCTGCAAAGTGACGACACAGTTCCACTTCTGCCTGAGGTGTGGTGGAATAAACCACTCTCGGTTCACTTTCCTTCTTAAACACGTACCAATGTTTCCAAAAACAATGAAAAGCAAACACGTAGACTGCTTTTTCCAGTCAGTCTGCCGTCGCCTTTCAAAACTGAAGTGTGTTGATCAGCTGATTGAGGGAAGCGTTGCTGATATATCCTAGAAGCAAAACAAATGGTTTTGCATAGCATTTCCTGATTAACTACATGCTTCCTCAAACAGTATTTAAGCGAAAGCATTTGTAAAACACACCTAATGTTCATGAATGTCTTGGCTGTGCTCTGTGAGCTCTGCTGCTTTGTAATACAAAGTTTTAGAGTCTAGTTACAGTCTCAGAAACTGTTGACACAGTTGGCAACTCCTCCTCCTGTGTGCTCTTCCTCTTACAGCAGACACAAGCATCCACTATGTCCTTAAATCCCTTCGTCATGAAGAGGGAGAGGAACGGGTCCACAATGGGGCCGAGGTTCAAGAGCGAATTGGCAATCAGTCCTAAATATTGTGAGTAACATGTGAGTGATAAAGTATTAAACAGCGTGTTTAAGATAAAGGGGAAATAAAGAATGCTGTAGTTGCACAAAAGGGCAGCCTGCATACCCAGAATCCTCTTCCTGTCGAGAATGCGCACCGGTCCCCTGCAACACCACAGAGCTCGGAAGGAATCCATGAAGAAAAACAGCAGGAGAGGAAAAGGGAGGAGGAGGAGGATGGAGAAAAAGAGCATGTACCCGTTAACGGCTAGTAGCAGGATAGCGACGGGTGCCGCCCATACGGCCATCGACACCATGGCTGACTGCTTCACCTTCATACAGCAGGCTCTGTACTGCAAGCAAGTCACTAACAGGTAGCGCTCCTGTGCAACAGACACCATGAACACAATGTTGGTGATGACACCAAAATAAAAAACCAGACAAGAGACGTCGGCCAATGTGGAAACTTGCATGATGGTGTTTATGGGCTTATTTGGCTGTCCGAAAATGCTGAAAATGTCTGAGGAGAGCAGACTGATGAGGTACACCGGTGCGGCTTTGCCATTACTGACCTGTTGGCTCATGAGGTAAATGGAGAAACAGATTCCAGGCAGCCCAAGAGTGAAAGAGACCCATTTAATAATCTGCGTGGCCCCAGGAATCAGAGTGATGTTGCTGCCTTTGCCATTGCAAGTTATATTTTGGATGATATCCTTGAAGAAATCCATGCCCCAGGTGGAATAGTGGAGCTGGTTATGTTAACCATACAAGATGTTGTTTGCCGAGATATCCAGAGTGTGACGATTTCAAATCCTAAGCACTGGTGTCCAGGGAATGTAGCTCAAAGCCAAGCAGCCCAAGGTCCCATGAAGAAGCTCTCAGACTGGATAGCACCAACAGTTCAGGGAAAGGTATCATGTAGACCAGAAGGTGCTGTGAAAGATGCATTATATGCCAAACCTGTTGCTATGAAACGGAGGGAATGGGAGAGCAGGTTTGTTTAAAACACTTTAGATTTTATCATTGTTTAGTTTCTGTGGTAAGTTCACTGCCCTGTTTGAATAATGGTCAATATATGGTAAATATGCAAATGCTCCGAGTCACTTTGTCTAAAGCTACTGAACGGTGAGGATGGAAATGTTTTCAACATTTCTTCTCTTGCTGCTGATTGCTTTCGCCTACAAAATAAAATCACACCGTAAGTGACCATGTATCATCAAATGGGCCCAAAGATGACATTTACCTCCAGAGTTTATTGACTTTGCTTTATTAACATATAATATGCCACATTCATCACAATCAATGACATTGTGAGCAAATATGTATTTTGCACATTAAATAGGTTGCACAGTCAGTAGCAAAGCAAATCATTAAACGTCATAACCATTAACCATCCAGCAAATACTGTTCCCCTACCCACTGCACCATCTCCTTTCAAAATCGTCACTGGTCTTATAGTCATATTGATCTTCCTCCTTGATTATCTGGGTCTTACACTAAGATTCATATTGATTTCTGTTCTACCAAGAGCCTGATCAAAAATGACATCACTGAGAGGAGACTGTAGTCACATGGCTCACATGGCACAGTGAAACACGTAAAGCAGTATTTGATCGCTGTCTTAAGAGTTCTGACTACAGGTTTGTTTTAAATCCTAAAGTCCTTAAATATCATTCTTATTGTTCATGAATTGTATTAAAATGTTAGCCTCCCAATAACATACACTTTCTATTAGCCAGAAAGGTGATTCAGGTGCAAACCTATCAGGCATTTAATTTAATTTATGAAACATTACTTAAAGCCTAGCCTTAATTTCTTGGTAGCAAGCCTGAATCCTACTTTAAAATCAGGGGGTCAGAGAAATTTTAAATGCTCACGTGGCTTTGGACAACTGTTTGCCCATAATCATGTATGATTATGTTAAAGAAACATGGCCTCTGGCTGCTTCCTGATATTTCTAGTACCAATGAAAGGTACTGGACATCAGAGAAAGGACAAAGAGACTGACTGAAATATGAATGACTTAAGGCCAAAGAATCAGAGATCAGACAACAAACCTGCTCTTTTCATCATAAACCTTTAAGGATTATTAAAGGCCTTCAAACTGCAGGCTTTTGTCCATCCATCCATCCATCCATCCATCCATCCAATATCATTTATGTACTTGTACAGAAATTGCTTCAAAGAATTTCTCTCTCTCAGATGGTAAGTTCAGAATAATTATAATTCTGACTGCTCACGTTGTTAATGTATATACTTTATTATAGTATAGTCCACCATTGTGACTATATTTTTTTACATTGTAGAGTTGTAGGGGTGTTTTTCATTCTAAAATATCTTATATGCTGTAAATAGTAAGTAAATAGTAAGAGATTATGTAGTGATGGTAAAGGATAATGCAGCACCTGCTGATGGGAATTATATTTTATGAAAAAGATTCTCTGGTGCTTCTAGTGTCTGGGAGAAGTATCCACTGGTATCATCTTCTAAAAATACTTACACTGATTGAAACATCTCAAACTATACATACATTTGTATGACTTTTTCCAAAATGTGCTAAATAAGTTTTCAGTAATGGATGGGATGTAGAAAATAAAGAAGGCAGATACCAAGCTAATAAAACACTCCGAACCAATCAATGAGAAGAAGTCTTTTCCATAAACTTAATTTTTCACACTTTTTCGTTTTATGGCAAAGTCAAGATGTGTCTTGTAGGCGGGCCTGGCGTGACGGAAGCTGGAGGCGGAGCTTGCGGCAGAGCGGGCCACGTTTAGGTTTGGAGCAGGCGGTGCACCCGTTGGAGCTGGGACTGAGACAAGACGAGCCTGTGCGCCTGCTCCTGTCCCCGGGGACAAGGCACCATGACGCGGCCGATGAGCACCGCGTCTCTCTTCGTCTCCTCCTTAGCCTGGGGGAGAAAGACAGAGAGACTGTAGGGTTGGCAGAAGGGAGGAGCGCGGAGACGTTAGCAAGAGCGCCGTCTCTCTGTGACTCACCTTCACGAACGTGCTGCAGGGGAAAGTGGCAAAGTCAGACGAGGCCTGAGCTCCAGGCCGCTGGGACACCACGTGCTCGGCCACCTCATCCTGAAAGAAAACCAGAGACACGCTGGACTGAGCTACTCGCACCTCCTTCTGCTTATTTACATAAAGGCTTTGAACACTGCTGTTACCTTCAGCCTGTCAAGAGTGTCACTAAGAGACTCTAGCCTTGCTGTTTGCTCCAACAGCTGGGCACTGGGACTCACTGTCCGAAAACCAAAGTACAAACTTTATACTCATGTGCTCATGAGCATTTACATTTACAAGTGCCGTTCTGAGTGTATTATTCTCATACTCACTAACCTGGAGATTTTCCAGTAATGTCCACTACTTTGACATTGGCACTCATCTGCAGGAGTGTTTCCAGCAGTTGATCAGTTTTGCGGTAGAGGGCGCTGGAGAGCACCTCCGGTCTACAGCCCTCTCTCCAGCCCAGCTTGGGCACGTTGAGTGGAGGCAAGGAGGCTAACTGACTCCTCATCTTCTCTGCCTAGAGAGAAAAAAATCATTTACACACAGGAACTATGGGGTCTGAATTTTTCCTGAGATTACGGTTTACCCACAATTTAACTTTAAGCCTTAAAACTGAACAACAGGGGTGTCAAACTCATTTTCACCGTGGCCCACATCAGCATAATCGTTACACACAGAGGGCCATTTGTAGCTTAATGTAACTACTCCTTAATGTTAAACAACTCTGAATTTATTACTTATTTAAGTTACAAATATTACATATATATTTGCATAGATGTAAAAAGAAATGTTTGTTTGTTGCTCTGTTATTATAACATCCATCCTTTTAATTTGTTAGGTTATGAAACCCACATTACCCCATCAATCAACGATCAAACTATCCAAGTGAATAAAGAAAAATAACATAAAATATATCACATTTACTTTGTTTAAAACCTGGAAAATCAAATAACTGTGAAAATTGCAATTAAGCTTCAACAACGCTGCCTCTGAAAAAGACTGAAGCGTGGCATACTCAGCTCCGTGTTTGGTCGCTAAATGCATATATTGTACTCTGTGACAACCGCCACCGCTTCATACCCGTTTTTCTCCTTGATGCACAAACATGTTTTGGGTTCATTTTTGGGATCATTATTTGTATTTCTTAATTACACTTATTGGGAAAATTGCATCGATGTGGAAACACTGCAGTGTCGAGATGCCGTTACTTCACGGGTAACATAATTGTGCGAAATGTAGTTTTTGGTCACTGCACATATTTTACTTTTTTTGTTTTTCATTTGGACAATTTGGCTTTTTAAGCTCTCGCGGGCCACATTAAATGAAGTGGCGGGCCACATTTGGCCCTCGGGCCTTGAGTTTGACACCTGTGCTGTACAACAAGGCTGGGTGTACTAATGAGGTCATAGATTTGGAGTGA